>NW_018164782.1:213178-231051 GCF_001263595.1 Phalaenopsis equestris | reverse complement strand
TGATCTCTTCAAGGCCCAATACTTGTGTTGTTTTACAAGCTTATATGGAAAATACCCCCGCTATGATAGCAACAGATTCAAAAGCAGCAACTAACAAGTTGTTAAATATTTTCTTGAGTATGACTACAATCATATTTTGTAAGAAAATAAATGGTCCATTGCGACCTACGTCATAGTCTCCAGAAACACAAAACATCTCCGACACCTCATTCTAGGCTTAATCGATCCTAGGGGGACTCGATTCGACCTCTTCCATTAGAGGATACATTCGTCAAGCAAAAGGTTCGACATATAGCCTCAGATAGGTAAAAAATCCTTGGTGGAATTTCTTCAATATCTTCCATAATAGGTTACGGTCGTCAAGCAAAAGCTTCGACCAACAACCTAGGACAGGTCAATCATCCTCAGTGGATTTCATATGACTTTGTTCATTATGGGTTAATACTGTCGAGCATCTTCAGTTATACAACTCAGAACTGGTCTTACATCCTTATTGGGTTCTCCTTTCAACCATGCCCCTGAAAGTCAAGCTCAAGAGGCAAGACTCGATGAGAAGCTACCATGCCCCTAGAAGATAAACCCAAGAGACAAATCTCGATAGGATGCTATCAGTGGACAGAGTCATCACTAGAAATACTCCATGAGAGCAGGTGGTTGACAACATCTCTACTCGAAGACCTCAGAAGGCTTCAAGCCATAGAAGATACCAGTTCAAGCTTCTATAAGGCATAAGTCCTAGGGGGCACAACCTCAGAAGGCTTGAACCACAAAAACCTTAGAAGCAACGCCAAAAACGTATAAAGAATTACATTATTATCATACATAAATTTTACATCAATTGATTAAAAAGACTACAAATACCAACATAAAGGCTACAACATATCAGCTCATCTTCAAGCAGAGTCGGCATCGCCTCCCCAAAATTATAGTACTTTTGATGATCGTCAGAAGGTCTTCAGATATTACCACCACATAAGCATGAAAATTTTCCTCTCAAAGCGCCGTTGGAAAACTACAACATTTTCTTATCACTTCCAAACTACACCGCAACGAGAAAGAAAATCCCATTGCTCTCCTACTACGCAAGACGAGGACGACTTTCCTCTTTGCCTTAACTCTACACCACAACTCAGCACCGTTGCACCGTAGCTCAACACTACAACTATGCATCGTAGCTCGACATCACAACTCTGCGCCGCAACTCGGCACCGTAACTCTGTGCCACAACTCGACACCGCAATTGCACCGTAGCTCGTACCACAACTCTACACCGCAACTCGACACCGTTGCACCGTAGCTCGACACCGCAACTCTGCACCGTAGCTCGGCACCGTAACTCGACACCGCAACTCTATGCAGCATCTCGACACCACAAATCTACATTGTAGCTCAGTACCACAATTATTCGCCTCAACTCGGCACAATAACTCAACACCGTCACTTTTTGCTGCAACTCTGCACTGCAACTCTTCATCACTGCGCAGAATGATTTTCTTCTAAATCCTAAATCAGCTGATGACTCCACCCCTACCTTCTTTCATGACATCTATACCCTCAGGAGTATATGTGGGTCGGTTGAGGTGTTCAATCGTATGACGAACTTGCTCGGTGTCTTTTGGCACGATAGACCAAAGTGGTAGGTTGTGAGGTGGTCGGTCGGTCCAGATGCGGGTTTAGTTGGTCAAACGTGGTCGGTCGGGTTTTTCCGTCGAGTGAGCTATGGCTCATTTTCCATTCAGCTCAAGGCTTACAAGGCCCGTGTCTCGCCTACCTGGTTGGTTTGTCGCTTTGTTGAATCTCCCAATTTTGTAAGATCTTAGGAGGATTTTGTCGCATCCTAGCAAGGTATCCGATGAGATTAGCTTTTGAAACAATTTATATCTCACTTTCTTCTGGTCTTGTCGCTGAAGAGTGGCGGATCGCCTCCAAAGCTTGAATCTATCTCCGATTCGGAGACAGACTTCATGCTTAGCCTTGAATCATCAGTTGATTGATTGCATGGAAATGTGGTTCTTTCATCTTGCTTATTCGTTCTATTTGAGATTTGAGTTGGTATTTTTGGTGTAAACATATTAGTTCCCTGAGTTTTCGTATTTCTTGATATTGAAAACTACAATAAGGATAAAAAAATTATTAATCAATCATTAGAAAAAAATTTGTGAGCTGATTAAACACATGACTTCTCTTAGTATTCTACACCTCATGTGCTCTATAAATAGATATGAATGGAGTCTTATGTTAATTGTCGTCAGTTTATCTTTTTACAACTGAGTTACAACTGAAATGCGTTATGGCTAACAAATCAAACCATATTGTAGTGGATTCTGAGAGGCTTGCGAGAGTGGGGGTTCGTATTCCTTCTTTTGTAAAGAAGAAAAAAATGGTGATGAAAGAAAGATGGGCGAGGCCCGCATCTGGAGGGCTTGGTTGTGGTGAGAAGTCAAGGATACGGCTAGATGAGAAGTCGAGGAGATGATTGCGATGATAAGTTAGGGAGTTGCTCTCCTCTAATTTTTTGGTTGCAAGATAGTGGATCTATGGATCTATGGATCTACGCAACTCTTGGTCTCACCGCTGGCTACATCTATGGCTTACGACTCATCAAATGTCGATAAGGTGAATTTTCTTGGTATTTCTCCCAAAAACACGGGTTTGGAGAGAATGTCGGCTACCTGATTAACCTCCTATCTGACGTGCTCGATGCTGAAGCTCTTAAATATTCTGATTTTTTTCTTCATCTTGGCAAGGTATCTGACCATCATCTTGTCCCTGACTTTAAATTCTCTGCTAACTTGACTCACAATTAGCAGAGAGTCAGACATCATCATAAGGTCTCGGGTGCTTATTTCTTAGGACAGACTGAGCTCGACTATCAGTGCTTCGTACTCTGTCTATTGTTGGTGACGTTGAATTCTACTGAGACTGACTGGAAGAGATGCTCTAGTCGAGCTGCAAAAAACCAGAATCGACCCTACTATGGCCTGCTTTGGGGCCCCACCACGTATAGGGTCCGTGTCCTATCGTCAGAGACAACTCCTTCGTCATGTTCCTCTGTCATGGAGAAGTTAGCAAGAAGTCTGAGATTGCTCAAGCCTTGATTGCAATCTGGGGGATGTAGGCGATGTTGAATTCACAGAGCTCTACTGCCCACTTTAGCAATTGGTTGGAGTGCTTGACTGTGTGAGTACAAACTTCAGCAGATGGTCCGTGATGGCCCGGATCAGATGCTTCTAAAAGTATGGTAAAAGTCTATGAGAGAACACAATCAAAGTAAAGGTTAATTTTTTCCATAATTGGATATTTGGTTTCAGTGCCATGAAGCACTCGGTTTGTGTAGTAGACTGGGTACCGCTTTCCTTCCTCCTCTCGGACCAGAGCTGAGCTGAAGACCTCTAGTCTGAATTTGAGATACAATGACTATTCTTCCACTAGTTACCGACTCTGGAGCAGTGGTGGTGATACCAAGGAATCCTTAAGTTTCTGAATGCATCCTTTCATTCGGTTGTCCATTCAAAATGTTGACTCTTCCTCAACGCTTTGAAGAACGTTGCGCACTTTTCACTCATTTTCGGGATGAAACAATTGAGCCCGACAATTTGACTAGAAAGCCTCTAGATTTTCTTGGTATTTCGTTGCGGTGGCATGTCTAGAATGCCTTTACTTTCTTGATGTTGGCCTTCAGTCCTTCAGGGCCAGTAGGAAGTTGAGGAACTTTTCGGTCAATGCCCTGAAGGTACACTTGGAGTGATTTAGTCTTGTGTTAAATATTTTTAGTGTTTCAAATGTCTCTTTTAGATTTTCAATGTGTTGTTTGGGTGATTTTCTTTTAATTAGAATATCATAGACATATACCTCAATGTTTTTTTCCTTTATGATTAGAGAAAATTATATATGTTGGTGTTGATAGGTTGCCCCAATATTCTTAAGCCCAAAGGACATTACATTGAAACAAAATATGCCTTAAGACGTGATGAAGGAAATTTTCTTTGCTTCGGCTGAGTGCATATTTATTTAGTGATAACCCGAGCAGGTGTTGAGGAAACTCATGATTGAATACCTGGTCGCTGCATCCATTAAGGTGTCAATCTTCGGCAGGGGGTAGGTGTCTTATGGGAAAGCGGCGTTGAGGTTGGTGAAGTCGACACACATCCACCATTTTTCGTTAGCTTTCTTGACCATTACAATGTTAAAGAGCTAGGTTGGGTATTATACTTCATGGATGTAGTCGATATCTAGAAACTTATACACCTTCTCTGCAAGGGGTTTGACCAAAGTTTTGGAAGTTGACCAAATTTTCTGTTGAATCGACTGAGAGTAGAGACTGATGTTCAGTTGGTGGCACTTTACATTGATCCAAACGTCAAGCATTTCTATTATGGACCAAGCGAACACTTCCTGATGCTCTCAAAAGTGTTTGTACCAGTTAGTTTCTGAATCCTACATCAAAACGTTCACTGATTAAAAAAACATTGTCGGGTTTAACATCGGGCACTGCTGTCTGGAGGACAACCTCGCTGATCTCAAGATCCCCCTCCCTCTGTATTTTGATGTTTAGTGATTCATGGTTGGCACTTGAAACTGCTCACAGATAGCAGCTTCTAGACTGCTCCAAGTTTTCTTGGATTGTAACTACTTCCCCATCTCCCGGGAACTTTATCACCACATGGTAGGTAGAAGTTATCGCTCGATAGCTATTCATGAGTGGACGACTGACAATAGCATTGTAGGTCCGTGGGGATTCCATCACGAGAAAATCCTCTATAATGTTGTACTGCTTCCCAGGTTCTCCCCAAGAGATGGCAAGAGTAATAAAGCCCAATGCCTCCTTCCTTTCCCTGGAGAATCTGGATAAGGGGTCGACCGGTGCTGTCAATCAGTGGGTCTTCAAGCCGCTCTTATCAAAAACCATCTTAAACAGGACGTTCACCTAACTCCCAGTGTCATCGAGGATACTACCCACCTTATATTTGTTGATCAGTGTTGTGATGATGATTGACTCGTTGTAGGGATTCCCCTTCTGTGGGAAATCTACGTCTTTAAAGAAAATGGGTAAATGATTATGTGTATATGGGATGACAGAGCATACCTCATCGGAATGTTGTCTCTTTAATTCGGAGGGTCGGGAACCCCCTACGCTAAGATGGTTGGGATTATTTCTTCCACGTGAACCTCATTTGCTCAAATAGGCCAATTTGGGGGCTCCCTTACTGGAGCCTTACCCTACCGCTTGCATCAACCACCACAAACTCTCTGAACTTCCCATTACAGATGAGCTCCTCGATTATGTTCCGGAGGTGACGACACTCCTCTGTGTCTTGGTCGTGGTTGCGATGGTATTGATAGTACCTCTTTAGGTTCCGCGAAGCTGGGGGTTCCTTCAACGGTGATGTCGATTTGAAATAGTTCTTGTTTCGGATTGTTTGAACTAGTTCACCCATTGACACGTAAAGGGGTGTCAAGCACTGCATTTCTCGGTAGTCATGTAGATGCTCATAATATTGGTTGACCTCTGGTTAGAGTGATGTCACGGTGCCCCTAGTTTTCTCCCTCTTATCCTGGGACTAAGTGTTACTGTTTTAGTGACCGGTGGAGGAATGCATGTCCTTCGCCCTTTGTCATTTTCCTTGTTTTTTTTGCTTCTTTGATGGGTGTTTAGATGATTCTGGCTTAGCCTTCATGGAGCTCTGAAGGTCTTTTTTAGTGAGTATGTGCTCGTTCTCCATCTCTAACACTTCTTCAAAAGTAGTAGGTTTAAACAAATGTAGGTCATACCAGAATCACTTGCTTCAAGGCAATTCTAGCTATTTACGTCTTCAAATTTCTAACTTTTAGCATCTCATTCTGGAAGCGAATGATGTAGGCTCGTATGCTCTCGTTTTTCCTGCTTGAGGTCGAGCGGGGTGTCTGAGTCATCTATGGCTTCTACATGTTTGAGAAATATGAAATGAAGAGTCTCTTAAACTTGTAATAACTTGTGATGGTTTCAGTTGACATACCATTGAACCACTGGAGGGCTGACATTTTCAAGGTGGTTAAGAAGAGAAGACACAATATTGGGTCGTCAATCTAGAGTAGATTGACAGATGATTTGAATGACGCGACATGGTCAATCGGGTCGGTCCTTCCTTTGTAAGAATCCATGTGCGGGATCCTTACCTTGGGCGGAGGTATCGCCTCTTTGATTTGACAAGTAAAGGCCCCTCTTACGAGCAGCCAAACACGCACTCACATCTGTTCTTCTCATTGCCTGTTCGCTTGCGCAGAGGTGGCCATGTCGGTGTGTTGGGACTCACCTTATCCCTTTTTCTGTTGGTTGTTGATTTGGTTGTTTAGGATAGGCGGGTTCCTTGGTGGGAATCTTTGGGGACGACCCTTGGGGTTCAGCTTCCGGGCGAGGAATCAGGTCGTTCCTCTGTGTGATTACTGGTGGGAGGTAATTGAATTACTCCATCATGAAAGCCATCTACGCTTGCAACACCTTGACTTATGACTGGATGTCTAGTTGCGTAGCCCCCCTATTGAGTACTATGCGCACTATCTCTCTTTTGGAAGATTCTTTTTCACAATCTCTCCCACTTCTCGTATGTGGCATATCCACGCTCACCGCACCACCTTTAGAATGTTGCATCCTAATTTGTCATTTGTTAACACACTCTAAGAGTTAGAGCCGGGTAAAGGAAAGAAGGAAGAGAAAGTAAAATAAATCTATAATTTTGTAGGGAGGATCGAGGGAGAGGTCCGTTTAATTGTAGTTTTGTCTCGTACTTATAAAATGTGTTTTGTACAATTACAGAAATGAGGGAACATTTATTGAAACCGTTCTTAATGTTATTAGAGTTTTAATTGATTATATAGATTTTATGTCATATTTGCATTACAATTTGAATTTCAACATTGATGTTAATTTGCTGGTCAGCTAGCTTGAAGCCCGCTGACTGAGATGACCAACCAAGTGACATCTATATCATCTAGAGTATGTGTAGGTCAGTCGAGGTGTTTGGTCGTATAAAGATTTTGCTCGGTGTCTTTTGGCACAATCGACCAGAGCGTTCGGCGGTCGGTTGTGAGGTGGTCGTTTGGTCCAGATGTGTGGTCAGTCGGTCACATGATTGATTGCCTTTTTTTGTTGAGTGACTCGTGGTTTGTTTTTCGTTCGGCTCTAGTCTTACAAAGCTCATGTCTCGTCTGTCTGGTTGGTTCATCACCTTGCCCAAGTTTCCCAATTTTACAAGGTTTTTGGTGGATCTTGTCGCATCATATGTGGAGTATCCAACGAGACTAGCTGCTAGGGTAATTTACACCTCACTTTCGGCGGTTCTTGTCGCTACTGATTGGAGAACCATCTCTAAAGTTGAACCTATCCTGGGTTTGGAGATGCAGCTTCATGCTTGGTCTTGAATCGTCGGTTGATTGGTTACCTCAAAAGGAGTCTCTTTGATATTGCTTATTCATTCTCTTTGAGATTCGTGCTAGTATTTTTTTTGTCTATACATATGAAAATTTTGGATGTTATAACTATAAATGTTAACATTTAGGTGTTAGATATGTAAATACATAAGAATTGGGTGGTATGTATGTAATGCCCCATAATAACTATAAAGTATGAAATTTATATATATCTTTATTTTATATATAGATCACGTACATAAACAAATAAAAAATAAATAAAAGTTCACAAATTTTGATTTTAATTATTTTTCTAAGTGGATCGAAGTCCTATGTATGTGCTTATCTATTCTCTAAGGGTCTTTTTGGGGTAGCTGCAACTATTTGGAGAAGAAATTGTGAAGCTGCTGAAGAAAAAATTTATGTTCAAAGGTTGTGGTGGCTATTACAATAGAAAAAAAAAAAGAAAAGTCAAACCGCAGCTTTCTAGGAGTCACCGTAGATGAGAAAACACATCATTCAGTTGCAACTTTTTGAGAACGCATGCAAAATACAGTTTTTGACAAATAGAAAAAACTATGATGCGACACCGCACCGCTACTTCAAACGCATCTTAAACTTTTATATATTCACATTTATATTGCTCAAATCATTCATATTAGATAAAATATATCGTCATTTTAATTTCTAAAAGATGAAATACACTTTTCTTGTATGGCTAAGATGGCATGTACCAATGTATATAAATTTGAAAGTTATGCGTTAAATATGTAAATAAATAGTAATTTAGTGTGGTATGTGTGTAAATATTAAAAAAAATCATAAAATTAATTTATTTTAAAATATTATATAATAAATAAATAATTATATTTTGGTAGTAGAAATTATATAACTCACATTTGCTGCACTGCAATATATATATATATATATATTTCTTTCATAAGAAACAATTATTTTGACATGCAAAACTAATAATTATTATAGGCACCCAAAAATGATACACTTTGATCATTTGATGTAAGTGATAATTTTGTAAATAACATATTATAAAAATAATTATCTAAGGGTCTGTTTGGGGCAGCTGCAGCTTATTGAATAACCTGCTGATAAGTTAGGTGCGATGACTATTACAAATTTTTATTTTTTTGGAAAAGTCGAACCGTTGTTAGAAAGTTCCCACCGCACCTAGATATGTGCGGAGTGAAAATGCTGTTTTTGGCGTTTTGAAAAACCATAATATGTCAAAACGCAGTTTACCCAAACAAATTAGATGCATTTTCAAAACGTCACGGCAACAAATAAACTGCCCCAAACGGATCCTAAATTGTAGCAGATAATGCTTTTCTGAACACAATTCAGGCTGAAATATTTTCATGAGAGTTTATGAAAAATTTTCCATAATTAAATTTCCCAAAAAAAATTTATGCCGAATTTTGGTTGTCTTCGGGTGTAAACTGTAAATATTTAATTTAAATTTGAAACCATTTCTCAATTTTCTCTTCCTTTCTCCATATTAATATTGGTTGGTTAAAATTAAACAGATTTTTTTTTTCTATTTAATTTTTGATTTAAAAGTTTGTTAGAATTACAATTTTATTTTTTTTTATTTATAGTTGATTTAAATTTGGCTATAATTCCAAGATTTATTTATAAATAACCCAAGTAATAGTTTATTCAATTTATTTTTTATGTTTTTGTGCACTTTACATTTTTATGAACAATATCTAAGTTTTAAATTAAAATACTGTCTATATTAGCATTTAAAATATGAAACTTTATTGGATATAACATATAATTAATTTTAATATGCTGATCACTTTGAATTATCAATTACAACTTAGGCCTCATTTGATGAAGCGATTATTCTGTGCAGACAGCGCACGCAATTTGCGTATGTTGTCCAATAAGATTTTTTTTAAAAAAAAATCAAAAGTGGGGCCCACTGAAATACACTTTTTTGTAAATGGAGTATTTTTATTGGTTCACCGCACTCAGAGCACTCATTTCTGTGTGTGGTGAACGTACACAATAATTTTCCATTTGATGACACTTCATCGTTGAGAAAAGTTTTTTTTTTTTTTTAAATTCGAATTCCAAGCTATTGCACCCTATTCACGACTCGAGATGGAAAGAAATGTTGTTGCGATAGGAAAAACTTTATGAAAAATTGAATATCTTCAAATAAAGACTAAGGGTCTATCTAGTGTGATTGTAGATCTTTTAAGAAAAAGCGGTTGCTGTGAAAATTATAAATATATATTTTTTTCTAAAAAATCAAACAATAATTTTCTTACAGCCTCCACACTTTAAGATGTCAGATTGAAAAAAATAATTTCTCACTATAAAATTTTTATAAAGTAGTTAGCCAAACAGAATTATGACGAAGGTCTAAAATATAAAATATAGTTGAATTCGAAACAGTCCCAAGGGATTGAATGATATAGAGAGAGAGAGAGAGAGAGAGAGAGAGAGAGAGAGAGAGAGAGAGAGAGAGAGAGAGAGAGAGAGAGAGAGAGAGAGAGAGAGAGAGAGAGAGAGAGAGAGAGAGAGAGTCAGTAGTAGAAAACAACAAGAAATGCGTGACATTTATTCATGACATTGATCCCTTATTTATAGGAATGGGTCCAAGTTTTGCAAAATTACATTCAGTCCCTTCATCATTAGCCTTTTAGAGGGTTCTTTTAGTAATTACAAAAATATCCACTAGTAATAAGACCAGATGACTGATTCGGTCGATAGGAAGCTCGTCGGTCGTTCGCTTTGCCTTGAGTTCGTTGACAATCAGTCAAAAAAATGATATTTTTTGTCGATCGTCCTGAGGGCCAATCGTCATCCTGCTAGAAATTCCATGGCACATTCCTTCGTTCAACAGAACTAGACGTCTCCTTCACCAGTATACAACCCAAACGGTCATCAAAAGCCTCGTTCGATTGTTTATATGTTCCATTCGAACTGTTCATCTGTCTCAAGATCCGCACTGCCATATTTTTCATATACAAATATGTAAAAAGCTATTCCAAATATATTCTAGATATGTTTGCCATTAAAAAAATAATAATAATTGAATATGCTGCCCAAATATTTCAATCTATTTATTGGATTGCTGACAGAGATTGATGTACAATATAATTTAGTGTGCACAGATTTGTGAACTCATGGCTTTGACCTAAATTGGCCTACTCGGCTTTGTGAACTCATAGGTTGCCCAAGTTAGACCCAATCAATCCCCCAAATGTATAACCTCGATCAATTAATTGATAAGGCTCGCAACCTCCTCATCAAGAGAAAGTATTACGTTTGTTGTCTGGTTGTTCAAATGATGGTGTGGATTGCTCCATATCATGTGTTTCGTGGCGTGGTGCGATCCACGCCATTGACCGCATGTCTGATTTTTTGGACGTAGTATTTTCTCCTTCACTGAGCATATTGGCATGTCGATAATATAGTTGACTTCAAGTTGCTTCTCTATCACAGCATTTTTATGGTAAAATTATTTTCTAAAATGATAAATATTTTTAATTGAAAAAAGCAAAAAATAATTAAAAAAACCTAATAAAAATATTAAAAATATTAGACTCAGGTGTAACTAATACCAAACAGATGAGGAAATAAATCCTTCTTCTCATAGGAAATATTTAAAACTATTTTTAAATTATATAAAAATTAAATTTAATAATAAAAAATGACAATATTTAAATATTGAAAAAATATAAAATTAATAGTTATAGCAAATACAAATACATACAGCCAATGAGCTAATATCATCAAATTTGAGTCATTTACACACATGCCACCTGGTTCTTATTTATTTACATATCAAACAACTCAATTTCACTTTTTACATTTATACCACCCAAATCTTTCATATCACACCAAAAATATTACAACTTTAACTTTAAAAAAAAATAAGTGCATTTTTTTATGTAATGATGAGGTGTCATACATGTAAGAATTAAAGCTTAGCGGTTAGATATGTAAATACATAATAAGAATTGAGTGTATGTATATAAATCTCCCTTTTTTCTATTCATTTAATTAACTAATCCCTTGAGAGAAAAGGGGTTTTAGGCAATCTTTGTGGGGAATGGGCAAACTTGTAAATTTGATATTTATCAAATTATGAGGGTTTATCAAATTGAGTGTGTGACGGGGCTTAGAGTTGATTTAGTAAGGGTCTGTTTGGGGCAGTTGCAACTTATCCAGCTTATTCAGATAAGATAAGTTGTCAGATAAGTTGTTTATCCTGATAAGCTGCTGATAAGTAGCTGATTAAGATAAGTTGTCTGACTGTTTAATTTGTGTGTTTCAAAAACAACTGATTCTGGATAAATGATCATTCAGCCCCTGACATCCTTCATGAAATAAAATTATATGTAAATACTTATTTACCGATGAGGAATCGTGGCAGCGAAAGGCATCCATCTAAACCTTCAGGAATGATGCTCTGGTGAGACGTGAGAAAGGTGGCGAGACGAGCGGGTTTCTGTCGAGAGAGGGGGTAGGTCGTGCGAGGGAGGCGAGACCGAGCGTTGTTCTGCGCAGAGAGGAAAGGGACAAGCGGGGCTTCGGTGCGGCGGGAAGGAGTCGAGCGATCATCATAAAGAGGAGAGGCGAGCCGAGCTTCGATCGGGAGAGGGAGGCGGCGGAGCGATGGCAGGCGAGCGAGGTCTCGGTCGTGCGTGAGAAGGAAGCAGGCGAATGGGGCTTCAGTGCGGTAGGAATGAGTCAAGCGATCTTCGTAGAGAGGAGAAGCGAGCCGAGCTTCGATCGGGAGAGGGCATGCGAACGATACATCTCGGTCGTGCGCGAGAAGGAAGCAGGCGAGCGGGCCAGATATGTCTTTCGCTCCAACTAAACACGGATCGCGGGGTCCTACCCGCGATCCGCGTTCAAAACAAAAATGGGAACGATGTTTAGGGATACGCCGCCAGAACACATTATCCAAACAATGGGTGGCGCCTATGAATAAGCTCTCCCAAACGCACCCTAAATCCGAATTTAAATCCCAAAAGAAACAAAACAAAATGCGAGGAAAAAAAACAAGGGAACATGCGAGAATTCAATTTAACAGAACATTGAATTTATTTATTTTTTATTTTTTTATGTTTAGCTATATTTAAATTAAATTCAAGGCTAAATTCTGTTTATATCATGCTACCATACACCACTTAAGTGGTACACCGGACACCTATCCAACAATAATATTTATTAGCAGTTAGAATCCTCTTTATTTTTTGTAAATTATTTAACGAATCTTATATTTATTTATTTTTAAAATAAATATTTCTCTCATAATAATAAATTATCCTGCATAAAACTTTTAATTTAGGGGAAGTTTGATTTGTTGAAAAAAGAAAAGTGTGAAAGTAATATATTATAATTAAAAAACTTTGAATTATTTTATTCGGTGTTGATGTCGATTCGTCGTAAAAAAATTATATTAGCTGACATAAATCTCGGAGGATTTTTTGATTAAGTAATATTCTAACTCAAATTAAAGATCATCCAGGGACTCGATTTCTGTTATGACATTGTGGCCGACCGACACTCTTGTAACTATCAACTATGACTTATGTGATCAGTTACTATAACAGTTTTCCACTATGTCCTATGTGGCCGACTGATGGGTTTGTAACTGCCAACTGCGATCAATGTTGTCAATTACTATGACAAATTCCTACTAGGGCCTCTGGCTGGATAATGCTCTTTCAACTACCAATTTAGACCTATTTGAGAAGCCATAACTTCATTTTCCCACTAAAACCTCTATGGTTAGCTGACGCTTTTGTTGTTACCGACTGCAACCTATGTAGTGAGTTACTAATACGACTTTCTACTATAGTCACTTTGACGAGTTACTATGACAACTTCCAACTAGAGCTTATGTGGCTAATTGATACTCTTAGAGCTATCGACGACGGCATATGTGGCCAGTTACTATAACAATTTACAACTATGATATTTATCTCCAATTGACGTTATTGCAATCGCCAACAACGACCTTTGTGGCTAGTTTTAGCTACTACAGTTTCCAACTACAACCATTGTGACCAACTAATGCTATTGTATTTACTAACTACGGCCTTTGTGGTCAATTAACCCTAGTACATCTTCCGAAACGACCTATGTGGCCAATTGGCGCTACAACAACTTTCAGCTAAGGCCACTATGACCAACTAACGTTATTGCAGTCACCAACTACGTCCTTTAAGGCCAACTGACACTATTACATCTTGCTATGATACATATGTAACCAACTGACGATATTATAGTCACCAACTATGACATCTATGACAAATTAATGATATTGCAGTCATCAACTACGACCTATATAGCCAATTGATGATATTATATATACCAACAACAACCTATGTAGCCAACTGGCGATATTGGAAACTCCAACTACATTCTATATGACTAACTGTCACTACTGTAACCACTAACTACAACATTCATGATCAACTGTATTTGTTGTAGCCCAATTACAACTATTACTATTATCGTACATCTATAATATCAACATTTTAATTTCATCTTCTCTAATTCATGATAAGAGTGGATCTATATGCTTTACAAACACACGGTGGATTACTTTAACTGGGTTAGACCCAGTGATTTTTTCCCTTTCTAAGGTTTTTCTACGTAAAAAAATCTAAGAGCCTTCTCATACTACTTTTCTATTAATTGTTTGTGCACGAGATCTTCATATAATATTAAGAAATTAAATTATCACTTTATCACAACGAATCTTCCTGCAACAAGTGTAAAATAAATGCATGACTTTATATTTTTTATTTGATTAAAAAAGAAATTTAATGTAAATTAAGCTCGTTAACATTGACGGTGAGGCAGTTAGTCATCGACAACGCCGTAAAACACTTCACATAAAGTTATATATGTGGAATTTGCTAAAACCCAGTCAATTCCAAATACATTGAAATTGAACTAGAGAATGAATTCTACATATCTTGCAAAATTACACTGCATTTGAAATTCTTACGACTAAAGTATTATATATATATATATATATATATATATAATACTTTATTATTAAAACTAAAATGTGTATGTTAACTTTAAGAAATCAGTGATATAATATTTATGTGATATCAAAGAATTGAATGTGATGCCTGTAAAAATAATAATTTAGGCGTTAGATGTGTAAATAAATAAGAATTGAGTGCTATGTATGTAAATTCGCCATAATAATATATAAAAACCCTTTCTACAAATTGGCAACCCAAACATGCGTATAGTGAGAATATATTGGAAGATAAAGGGTCAGTTTGGACAGATGGGCTTGCAAATTGATCAAAATAGTTGCAATCAGAAATCTTAAATCTGGAAAGAAAAAGTGGATCAATCAAAATTTTGATAAAAATAAACCTACCGGATTAAGATGTTATTTGGTTCAAGCAGTTTGGTTATTGATACGCCTTTAACAAATTTCTAACTTTCGTTACAAATCTCGAGACAAATTTTATTAGCGAAGGACGTTCAGACTTTGATTCAAAGTCATTCATAGCTCCGATCTGAGTAAACTTAAAGCTAAACTGACTGGCTCGATAAGACGGGCCCAACGGTACAAAAATTAGCTCAATCCGAGTTGAATCAAGCCCAAATCAAGTCATTTAACCACATTTGGAAGCTTTTGAGACATAATCAGAAGGTCAAACAAATGTTGAATATGAGAAGCTTATAGTTGAAACGAGCGTCTCGACAAGACAAATCAAATGAGTTCAAGATCGCTTGATTATAATATCGTCAAGGCAGTCAAATGTCTATCAAACGTTTAATCAAGGGGTTCTCGCCGGGCTATCCGATCAATAATGTTTTGAAATTTATCCATATTTGCAATTCAAACTTTATAAATAGAGCCTCAAACTGTTCATGAAAGGGGACCGAGACGCATAGTCAGAGAGTGAGAGAGCAGAGCCTCCATAAGACTGAACTGCGACCTGACTTCATGCATCACCTTCTCTGGCTACGTCTGCCTTTCAACCACATCCTTCCTTCAATCGTCTCCGCCTTTTGGCCGCCTCGCCCTTCAGTCTCGCCCTTCAGTTGTCGTCTTTCGGCAGAAGCTGCCGCCCTTCGGTTGCCCACACTCATCGACAGCCTCCACCATTTAATCGCCTCCGCCCTACTATCGCGGCCATCTAAGGCCGCAACCGTCATTTCAGGCCATTGTCGCCATCGTCATTCTTCGACCGCCGCCACCGCCATCTAGTCGCCTCGGCCCTTCGACTGCCGCCGCCTTCCAGTCATTGTCGTCTCCGACCGCCACTGCCTTCCAGTCATTGTCGTCTCCGACCGCCGCCGTCCCGAACCTTTGCCACCTCCAACCAATGATGATTAAGTGGCTTATAACTCGTGCATTTCCAGGCCCCCACGACCTATGAACGTCGTCACAGTTTGCTTCTATAGTGTCGTCTTTCGGCAGAAGCTGCCGCCCTTCGGTTGCCCACACTCATCGACAGCCTCCACCATTTAATCGCCTCCGCCCTACTATCGCGGCCATCTAAGGCCGCAACCGTCATTTCAGGCCATTGTCGCCATCGTCACCATCTAGTCGCCTCGGCCCTTCGACTGCCGCCGCCTTCCAGTCATTGTCGTCTCCGACCGCCACTGCCTTCCAGTCATTGTCGTCCCCGCCCGCCGCCGTCCCTAACCTTTGCCACCTCCAACCAATGATGATTAGGTGGCTTATAACTCGTGCATTTCCCGGCCCCCACGACCTATGAACTTCGTCACAGTTTGCTTCTATAATCTATGTGACCAAATAAGTCTTACGTGGTTCATAGCTCGTGCAGTTCCAGGCTCAGACTCCCACGACCTACAAACATCGTTACAACTTACCATCAACCTACATGACCAAATACAACCTACGTGGTTCATAGCTCAAATATCTCCCGACTCTGACCCTCGCGTCCTACGGACGTCGTCACAACTTGCTGCTAAGGTTGACGTGTCCAACTACGGTCTACATGTTTCATAGCTCATGTAGCTTTCAACTCCAGCCTCTGTAGCCTAAAAAATCGTCATAGCTCGCCGCTATGCCATACGTGACCAAATATGACCTCTGTGGTTCATAATTCGTGCAATTTTCGACTTCGACCATAGTGGCCTGTGGACGTCGTCACAACTCATCACCACAGCCTACGTGACCAACTACAACCTATGTGATTCACAATTCGTGAAGCTCCCGACTCCCGCCTTTGCGGCCTACGAACATCATCACCCCTCATCACTATGACTCATGGGACCAACTATAACCTGCATGACTCACTGTTCTTGCAGCTTCCTACAACGACATTAGTGGCCAACCGACGCTTCTGAAACAACCATCTATAACTGAAATGACCAACTACTTTCATGGAATAACTGCCTATAAGACAAGTTAACGTTACAACCACTGTCTACAACATCTACGACTGAATACCGCCTCTATAACAATCGACAACAGCTCTTGCATCCTACTTTTATCGAAAACTATATTCATTAAAACTAGACTATAGCTACTATCAATGAACCACAGCTGTACATGTTTTATCCTTATAACTTCATCTTTCCTAATTCAAAAGAAGAGTGGATCGATGTATGCAAAAGTATATAACAAATTATTTTAACTGGACAAGTCCCCATGGTTTTTTCCCTTTTTTAGAGTTTTTCACGTAAAAACCTCTGGTATTTTTACTAGTTGCTTACTTTGTTCTGAGTGTGTGCTAGATTTCCATGCAATACTAAGACCATAACTCATTACTCTACCACCACAAATTTTTTTAGCACAAATCAGTTATATGAATAAACCAAAATTTAATTATTTGTATCAATGAACCACAGCTGTACATGTTTTATCCTTAGAACTTCATCTTTCCTAATTCAAAAGAAGAGTGGATTGATGTATGCAAAAGTATATAACAGATCATTTTAACTAGGCAAGTCCCTGTAGTTCTTTTTCCCATTTTAGGGCTTTCCACGTAAAAACCTATGGTGTTTTTACTAGTTGTTTAGTTTGTTCTGGGTGTGTGCTAGATTTCCGTGCAATACTAAAACAATAACTCATTACTCTACCACCGTGAATTTTCTAGCACACATCAATTATGAATAAACCAAAATTTAATTATTTATATGAATTTAATGTCAATTTAATTTCATGAATTCTCTATTTATTTTAATCAAATATTGCATATATGATAAACTTTACTTTTTTTTCTCTATGCATTACTTGAAATTAAAATATATGAATAGTTAAACATATCACTTAATTTTCAATTTTTACATCAAAGACAATTTAGCTATGCATGAAAATATAAATTTCGCCTTTTAAAAGTTAAAATGGTTGCATTTTTTATGTGATATGAATTTTTAGGTATAATTGTAAAAACGTGTTAGATATATAAATACACGAGAATTTGGTGGTATGCACTTAAATACCCATAAAATATAATAAGAAAATTTAATGTAAATTCCATTTTTCTATTTTT
>NW_018164782.1:209831-212129 GCF_001263595.1 Phalaenopsis equestris | reverse complement strand
ATATATTAAAAAAAGAATGGTCGGAGGCTATTATACAAGCCCCCATCCGCCTTCAAGTGCCTAATTATTAGAGGACCACCCATAATACCAACAAACTGGCCATAAGGTGATTCGAAACCATGACCTGAGGGGACTTATGACCTTCAAAGAGGCTATTTTACCATGTGTGGTATATATATATATATATATATATATATGTCATAGATTGTTCAGAATGCTATCATGGAATAGGAATTTGCATTGTTGGGCAGACAAATTGTAGTGGTATGCATGGGAAAGGAGGAGGGAATGAAAGCCTAACATCATAATGTTGGAGACTTTAAAGAATAGGTAGTGGCAACATGTGGGAAGCATAAATTTATGGGCGTGCATCAAGTGGCAACCTATGGAGATCCATAGGCTAATTTATTTGATGAGTATGCTAATGGGAACTTAGACTTTATAAATTTTTTTATTATTTTAATATTTATTTTATTTGAGATCTTTGGTTATGATGTAATTGGTGTTAAATAAATTTAACGTTTCAAAAAATATTTTGAATTTCAAATATTCCAAGCTTTTGCTAGAAATAATTTTTTTGGCGCCAATGAATATGAGTGTTTTATGCTATATGTGTGTGTGTGTGTTAATTTTTTTTATTGAGGACGACAACATGCGTCTGTCCACCCTATATGTGCTGATTCGACCCAAATAGATTTGAACCTGGGACCAAGGAGACTTACACCGAAGTTGCCAACCAATAGACCACCAGTTGTGCATGTCTCGCTCTCTCTCGCTCTTCCCGTGTGTGTGTGTGTGTGTGTGTGGAGAATTCACACAAGTGAAAGAGAGCATGATTTTATGAAATCTCATTGAGGAGAAGACAAAAGAGGGACATGCAGATATACGATTTCCAATAATATATAGATAGATGATCTACATCTAAACTTCAATACATGTTGCCACTAATCAACTAACTTAGAATTTAAAATCCTACATCAAAGATAGTGCCACCACATAAGTAGCACTACCGAGCATTATCTAGTATTGAATGAGATGAATTGTTGTAATGAGGAAATGCATTTGTAAGAAACATAATGATTAAAGATGTCATCATTAAAAAATATTTGTGAGTGGTTTGTTCAATTTCTAGAAGAACAATCATCGATAAGGGTTTAATGAGAAACATCACCAACAAGAATTTTTTATTTCAAAGCTTAAAAATTAGAGAAAAACTTTCCTAAAGAAATGACAAGTATCATTTTTATATAATATCTGAAAAATATGTTTTCAATTTAAAAATAATTTTTGAATGTTCATGACAATGTAAGATGGAAATTAAATCATTTTTGGTAAAAATTAATAATTTTATAATTTTTTGTTGCGTTAGACCACCCCACTTGACTAAACCAAAGTTGGATCAGTTGATAATTAGTGATAAGCTTCACAATCTATTTGATCACAAATTTAAATATATAACAACTTAAGATATGCAATAGAACATAGCTTATTATTATGGAAAAGATGGAGGTTTAAGTGGTTGATAATAGAAAAAATTATAACAACATTTATCAACTAATTTGAAAACTCAATACAAGAATTAGTGGAACAAAATAATGTCTAATGGAAACACTATTTTCTTTAGGCATCTCAAAGTCATTACTGACTTTCAACAAATTTCGTGGACTCCTATATTAATAATAAACATGATTCTCCTTCTCCATTGCAAGCTAGTAACATGTATCTTTTATATTCTACTATTAATAAAATTTTAATGCTAAAACATCTGAATGTTTTACTAAAAGTTCAAATGAAAATGTTTGAAACTTTTGGTTCTACTTTGAAGCTTATTCTTTTCTCAACTAATATTTCACATATTTTCATGGACTAGGTTCATATACGAACTTCTAGACACTATCATTCCTTGTTATAACCATTGTATTTAAAAAGGGATTTAAATAAAATACTTATTTCTTCAACATGGGACTCTAGATATTGATATGCCACATCTTACAATGCACCATTGTAGACCCTTTCTTTAAATAGAGGAAGAGGCAAGAAGAAAGTTTAAATTCAAATGCTATGGATTGTAAGATATAATTAACTTGCTTTTGATATCTTTCAAAATTATGATTTAGAAAACCGTTTTTGTGATTTAAAAGTTCTTCCATGCTATTTCAATAAATATTTAAAGATCTACCACAATTATTATGTGGTCTTTATACTAGGAGAGCTTGAAATTATTCTTTTTTGTTATTTTTAGGAACACCCTAAAACTCATTTATGATTATAATATACATATATATATATATATATATA
>NW_018164782.1:205573-208989 GCF_001263595.1 Phalaenopsis equestris | reverse complement strand
AAGATCAAGAAAAGGTCTTACACATACATATAGATACATACAGATATAAAAAAATCTTTCTGTGTAAATTTGATTAACATATAGTCTGATTTAAGCTTGCCTAAAATAAGTCACAGCCTAAAACTCCTTTAGGGACTTATACACCTTGATTAATCTAAATGGTACACAATGAGTGTAAAAAATAGATGTAAATTTAATTAAAATTTAAATCCATATTAAAAGCTAGACAATTCATTCATGTCAATTATGAGGCTCACATGAATAATAAATCTAAATATGACAATCATATTGGTAAAATAATTATCGAAATATACCAATTTTCCTCTTGTTTTATCACATGTATTTTCCAATAAAAAAAGCTAGAAATAATGATATTTATGATGTCATATTAAACATTTGAGTGTTTTGCATATAAATTTAAATGTTTCATTATTCGATAAGTAAATGCATACAATCATATGATATGTATGTAAAACTCAATATAAAATAAAATATATTAAAAAATTATTTTGCTATATTATATAAAGTGTCAAAATAATCTCCTGACTATTTAAATAGCGCCATTCTTATTCTAGAAATTATTAAAATATTAAATTAGTGAATAAAATTAACATTTCTATAAATCATATCTCGAAGACAACAAGCATTCATTATGGATGCTAGAATAATGGATTGACAAATTTACACATGAGCACCTCTTGATTTTTATATTGCAACATTCATACGGCTTTATGGTTGTTGAATATATAATTGCTTGCTTTAATGACCACATGTGTAACTTAATAAATAAATTAAATCGCAATAATTAGCCAGATTAAAACAATTTTATTCGCTTGTTTTTTTTTATTAATTTTTCAATTAATTTTAAATTAAATATATTTGAATAATTAAAAAAAAAATATTTCAATACATTCTAATTTAAAAAAAAAACAAATTTCAAACCCTATTATTACTTTTTTAAAAAAATTTTTGTCTTCTTACTTATAATAATCATAACAATTATTCATCTTAAACCAACACTTATGACCCGTTTGGGGCGGCTTATAAGTTTGACAGCGTTTTTGAAAACGCCATTTAACCGTTTGGTTTGCGCGTTTTTAAAAACAATGTCTGCGGCGTTTGAGTTTTTTACACTAAACGGAGAGTCGACCCGCGGGCCGCATTTCAGGATAAGTTGCTTATCCTGATTCCTGAAACGCACAAGCTGCCTCAAACAGACCCTTAATCCAATATATTCAAGAGATACTTCAACATAAATCTTAAAATAATATTCCTCCACCTTTAACCTTCAATCACAATATTCTTATCTAAAGTAAATATAATATCAAAATAAAATATAAAAAAAGTATAATTAAAATCAGCAATTCAGTATATATTATATATAAATAGACACACACAAACAGGAGGCATATATTAGCATCTTTCACCAAGTTTTTATTTTGGGGGAATTACATACAGATCACCAAAAACTTGCTATTTACAAAGCAACCATCCGCTTTCATCGATTTTTCAAATTCTCACTCGAATATCAAATTCTCAATAATTTGGCACACATAAATCCATCGATTCAATAGTTAAAAAAAAATCACATATGTTATTAATCATTAATATTAATGTTTTGCCTAGCTATTCGAGGACCGCTCTCACTATCGGCAAATTGACCAGACGGGTATTCGAACCCGTGACCTGAGGAGACTTACGACTTTCAAAATGACTGGTCTACCAACAGCTTACAAAAAATATATACATACATACCACACAATTCTTATGTATTTACATATCTAGCACCTAAACGTACATGTTTACTTGCATACCACTGAAAGCGTTTACATCAAAAATATCACTTTCATTATTTTTTAGAAGTGAAATATATCTTTTCATGCATAAGTTTTCGATACCAAGTTGTTAGGAGTGTAACTATTAAAAATATAAATACATAAGAATTTTATGGTATATATGTAAATTTCCCAGAAATAGAAAATTGCTGAAATAAGCCGCCAAGTATTGAAAGGAGACAGCAATGATGAAAAGAAAGCAAAATGAAATAATTGTGAAGAAGGAAAAAAATGTCAAATAAGTGCAGGTACTGCTTCGAATGGTCACGAGAAGAATATTTCCTCTTCCCTCTCCCCACCTAATTAATCAGCCATCACATAAAACAAAATACCTGCCTCTGTCACTGTGGGCAATTTGCTCTGCCAAATATTACATAGATTTTATATATATTTACCCCCCATCAATTAGCAAAATTACATTAATCCCTTTCGCATGAAATAAAAATTTAATAAAACAAAAGTCAGCTCTTATTGTACAAAATTCATTTCTTGCATTCAACAAGTCCTAGCTCAGCTCAGGAGGGATAGAAAGGGGAAGGGGGGAAGGACGGACTCCGCGGTCTTTTCGCACGTAAGAGCGGAGTTCAACGAAGAAGACTTACGAGCGGGGTCTTACAAGATCAAGAAAAGGTCTTACAAGGTCAAGAAGAGAGCGAAAAAGAGAATAACACTAGAGCAGAAGATGAATGGTGCGATAAAAAAAAAAAAAGTAATACAGAGAAGAAATAATACTCGAGAAAATAAAAGTAAAGCTCAGATAGGATAGCACCACGCTATACTTAAACACGAGATTTCATAAAATAAAACCTCTTTCTTCTTCTGCAGCACGGGCTCTTGAAGACGACCGTCGTCTCCTCTCTTGTCGGCCTTCTCCTCTTCTTGCATTCCATTGTCTTAAGAATGAAAGACTGATCTTATCCTGCATACAAAGGCAATTAGAGATAGAAAAAAGAGAGAGTTTTGGAGATAGAGAGAGAGAGGGAGGGAGTTAGATCGAGAAGGAAGGGGGGGAGGAGGAGATGTGAAGGTAGAGAAGGGATTATAAAGAGAGAGAAAGGAAGGAAAAAAGTGAATGGAAGACAAGTCAAATTCATGGAGAGAATATGATTGACATGCATGAAAAGGAGTCCTTGCTGCGGCCAATGACTGGCTCTGATTTGGCAACGTTCTAGCAGAAAGGAGAAACCTTTTGTCCTCCACAACCCTTTTCAAAGATAAAAATTATAAATGCCGCCCAAACCCTTCGTTCACTTTCTGCAGTGAAGCAGAGAGAAGACCGAGAACTGAAGTATGTATAGAAGTAAAAGCTTCTCTATTTTTGGAGATGGGAGCAAAAGTATAGGAAAAAGTAACAGCAGGGTTCATGATATGTGAATCTGTACTGTAGGCCTTAAAGAGAGAAAATGAGAGAGAGAGAGGAAGGGACGAAAAAAATGGAGGCTTTAGGGTTTCGGGAGAGTTAATACAAGTTGGTGTAATTGAGTCATTTTGACTTTAAGAAACTCAATTCATCACTCCCAAGTCAATTTATTATTTTCTCGGTGATTTACTTATATACCACTCAATTCCTATATATTTACA
>NW_018164782.1:200619-205472 GCF_001263595.1 Phalaenopsis equestris | reverse complement strand
TATATATATATATATGTATGTATGTATGTATATATATCTATATATATATCTAACACTAATTAAAATTTTAATATTTTCATTTATAATATTTATTGTCATAAATCTTTTCATGAAAAGGTCTATTTTATTTTTAAAAATTAGTTATAGTAATATTTATGATGTGATGTTAAAATTTGTGTGATATATATATATATATAATAAAAATAATAAAGATTTTATGTATTTAATTTCGAATAGCTAAAATATCTATATTTACTCATATATAATTATAATTATAAATAATATTTTGTTGATGCAAGAATATACCTTATAAATTTATTCATAAATTATTTAACTAAAATATCTTAAAATTCAAAATTTAAACTTAAAAATATTTATAGATATTTAAAAATGATATCTTTTTTATCTGATTTTTATTGATTTATATAATTACATCTAATCTAATTGTATTATTTTGTTATTTTATCTTATAGTATTATTGTTATTATTCAATGATTGTTTATATTTACAGTAATTGGGGGAATTAATTAACCGATTTAATTTCATAAAATAATATTTAAGCTGAACTTGCCTTCATTATACTTCTAATTAATATTCTTAAAATAAAATAGATCACTGTATGATCAGAATTGTATAAAAATGAGTTTTATATATATATTTTTTTTATTTTAAAATTAATGAAGTGTAAATTTAAATAAATTAATTTTTTATTAAATCTATTTTAAAATAAATTTAATGAAAATCATCTTAATTAAAAATTGGAAGAGAGGCTATTGGCTTGGAAAGTGAGAAGCGTGTTTCTAGCAGGCAGCGGATCAATAGAGCAGCAACGAGCGAAGACGGTGTAAGGGGCGAGACTTGCCACGTGCAACGCAACACGTGCGAAGGAATGCGCGCGTGGAATTTCGTGTGGAAAGAGAGGATGCTAATATTGAGAATGGTACGAGCAAGAAATTTTATTTCTGACCATTGGATTTGATTTAAAAGTCGTGCAAGAAAATATGATGGGCTCTTGATGTGGTTGAAATGACCGTTACCGTTTTACGCTTAGGTGCTCCTCCAATCGCGAACATTCATCTTTGGAATTATTAGTTTTTAGTTTATGAATAATTGCATGCTTACCACTTAATTTCTATGTATTTACTTATCTAACTTCTAAATTTCAATTTTTACATGTGCATAAAAAAGTATGTTTCTGTATGTTCGGAAAATGCTGACTGCAGTAGAGATCGGTAGGTCGTTTCATTGGTTCGGCCATCCCAACTGATTTTCTGGCCACATCGCCGGATGGACCAAACAACAAAAATATGCCAATGAAAACCATAAAAACTGGTAACTCTCAAGAGCACAATGATTGGTAATTTTCCAGGAATATAATGACTGGTAACTTTCAGGAGCTTAAGGACTTGTAAATCTCATGAGCATAATGGCATGTAACTCTCATGAGCATAAAGATTTGTTAATCCCATGAGCATAGTGGCGTGTAACTCCCATGAGCATAATGATTGGTAACTCCCATGGGCAATGGTGTAACTTACTAGATCATCCTAAGTTCTATATACCGGAGGATCTTTTTCATGTATGAGGGAGGGAACCAATTACTCATACTCTCCCCTTTTCTTATAACAACTCCTTTCAATAAATAAAATGGGTCTTATAGCTCTAGAAGTACCTCCACTTTGCCTCGTTGGGGACAGTCGTTGTGTCATTCCTTCTCTCTCTCGCTCTTTTCCTCTCCCTCGGTCCATACGATCTTTGCCTTGAGCATGATCGACATGACAAATCTGGATTCAACATTGGTGCGGTGGGCGTGGATCGTGTCGTCAGCAAGAAGACGAACAATACTGAGAAAAAACCATTCAGAGAGACACTCCAATAAAAAAAGCGCGCAAGGGGAACTCGCACAATAGCTGGTTCGCTCAGTGAACTCGTCATTGTCGACGATCTCCAAGAAACTCTGCCTCTATCTGCATAGATCTACAGAAATTTATTTCACTTTTCTCGATTGATTTAATGGAGACTGAGCTTATAGTTTATCTCCCAAGTAAATAGCTAATTGGAGATTTACTTAGAAGGCACCACCTGCTAAGATCACATCCAATAAACCTAACAATAAGTTGGTGTGCAAACTAAAGCAATCTACAATAGCGACGACAGTGAGGTCCCTACTCCGCTCAAGGATCACACTCCAGTGAGGCCCGACGACGAGCTTCAACTTTTTTCTCCTTAAGAAGAGAAGTTTATCTTCCTTGAGCCACCACAACGATTCCTATTAAATGGCGAAATAGGAGAAGATTACCTATGCAGGGATTGCCACTTGCACAATTCTCCCGATCTATCATCTATCTAAGGAATATCCACTCCATGATGAGCCCCCTCCTTACTCTTGTCTTCACGCTTGAAACAAGAAATTCCCATGGGGACCAGATGGCCTATTCGAGCAGAAGCAATAAAGCCAGCCCTCGCTTGGTTCCATCATTGAGGAGGTTTAAGAACTTCATTACTCAATAGTTTTATCATCATAATCCGTTACTCCATTTGTTAATAGATTCGAATTTAGAAAATGAGCTTTTGATTTATAATTATGACCTTGAACTTTCAAAAATCTAGATTTTTCAAGCTGAGAAACCTCTTTGATTGACATAGAATTGCCGAGTTTAGATCCAATTTGGATTGTTAATGAACTATTATCAGAAACATTGTTTCGAGCAAGCCAACCTCCAATCGACGACTACTTCCGGCCGACCTATGTTCATGCCACCTCCAACCGATCACTTGCCGCTGACCTAATTTATGTCTCTAGTTGACCATCTTAAAACAATGGAAGTTTCACATGTATATTACTCTATTCTTATATTTATGTCTTTACATAAATACCACTCAATTCATTTTCAAGTAAGTCATTCTCCGGTCGGCAAGTATCTTCAGTTAACCACTGATATAGTCGTTGCTGATGTAGTCGCCCCCAACCGACCACCTACTTTCGACCGATCACTTGCCTTTAGACGGTTGTATGTTTGCAACCGGTCATAAAAAATCAAAACAGTTAAATACCCGAGCGATTTAAATGTTCAGGATTCAACATTATGTACTATAAGTCTAACAAATTTTCCAATAAAAGAAAATATAAGAAAAGTAATGATTACAAAAAAACTCATCTATTTGGAGCAACATGACAAGTGTAGCAAAATGAATAGTGGAATCTACTCGTTTAACCTATTTACCCATTTTCCAAGATCTTCTATTTGGACATGCATGCCATTTATAGCCTTCTCTGTTGGGTAATGTGGAGACCCGATCCACCGCAATTTAATTAGCTTCCTACTTAAGAATCTCATCTACCGCTCTCCTCATTTCTATAAATATCCTCTTATAGCTTGTCATAAGCAAAACAAAAAAGCCAAGCAAAACCAAGCAAACGCCAAGCCAAGTCCTCTTAGAGAGAAAGAGATGAAGAGAGAGATAGAGAGGAAGTGAGAGAAGAAAATAGAGATTTTTTTGTAAATGTCGAGGCACTCGACGGTGAACTTCCTCGAAGAAATAAAACCCTTTGCAGCTTCGTAGACGTAGGCAAATGTCGAACCACGTAAATATGTGTGTCACTATATTATTTTTCTACATGCAATTTTTCAGTGCAATTTTTCTCATTCCATTTTTCGCTTTATTGTCGTCGTTTTTCACAACAATTAGGATCAGAGATTTGGTTCGGATCTAAGGAAGAACGATGGACGAAGACGAAGTGATGGTATCGGGGATCGAGAAGTTCAATGACACAGATTTTGCTTACTGGAGGATGCAGATAAATGACTACCTCTATGGGAAGAAACTTCATCTTCCGTTACTGGGAAAGCGACCGAAAAAGATAGACGAGGCGGAATGAAATCTGTTGGATCGACAGGTTATGGGGGTTATTTGATTAACCCTGTCGAAACACAATCTTGGTATGGTTCCCACAACGTCATCAAGGAGAGGACTACTGCAGATCTCATGACGGCTTTATCTGATATGTATGAAAAGCCACCGACGAATAACAATGTGAACTTGATGAAAAAGTTATTCAACTTAAAGATGGCGGAAGGTGTGTCTATTGCTCTACACCTAAATGACTTCATCTAAATGATTTCAAGACCATCACAAATCAATTTTCATCTGTTGAAATTGATTTTGATGTGAGATACATGCACTGATATTGTTAATTTCATTGTCAAATAGTTGGGAAGTTATGTGGATGACAGTTAGCAGTTCTGCATGTAAATCTAAGCTGAAATATTATGATATTTGTGATTTGATTTTGGCTGAGGGGGTGCACAGGAAGGAATATGACAGGAATAATTCTGGCTAGATCTCAGGTTCGAGTTTGGCGTTGAATGTTGATTTCAGAGGGAGATCACGTGACAAGAACTGAAACTGAGGAAGATAAAATCAAAGTCTGGTCAGCAGACACCCTGCTGAAATTGTGGCAAGACTAGCCACATAAAAAGGAACTGCAAGAATCCTAAAAAGAAGGAGAATGATGGAGCTAATGTTATATCTGAAGAAATACAGGATGCACTTTTGCTGGCAGTTCACAGTTCTGTTGATGACTGAATACTGGATTCAGGGGTTTTCTTCCATACATCTTCCCGTCGGGAGTCAATATAAAATTATGTTGCAGGTAACTTTGGGAATGTATATATGGCTGATGGAAAAGCTCTGGACGTGGTAGGGATGAGAGACATTGATATTGCATTCCCTAAAGAGAACAAATGGACTTTACAAAATCACATCTAGGGTGTAAACGAGTCAAACACGAGCGAGCCCAGACTTAGCTCGTGTTCGGCTCGTTTATATTTTGAGCTCAAAAAGTGTGTTCG
>NW_018164782.1:193712-200602 GCF_001263595.1 Phalaenopsis equestris | reverse complement strand
GGGCCGCGCGGGGAGCCGTTCATAAACAAAGAGTCGTTTTGACAACCTTAATCACGTAGTAATAAGATGTTAAACTAAGCATCATTTGAATTTAATTTAATAATTTAATACTTTTAATTGATTATAAATCTTTGTAGCCTTGTAGTCAATTTATATATATATATATCTATATATATATATATATTGATTTATAGTATTTCGAGCCAAAACGACCGAACATGAACGAACAAATATTTTGAGTTGTTCGTGATCTTTATTTATTTCGTACCGAACATGTGGTAACAAGTCGGACATGAGTTGTTCGTGAACAACGAGTCATTTTGACAGCCCTAATCACGTGGAGAGCTTGATGACAGTAAGAGGTACAAGGCTGAACTTGTTGAAAGGGTTGTCAGCAGGGGTAAGATATTGCTCATGCAGTGGGAGTTGTAAGATACAGAAGTAACCCAAAAAATAGCTTAGCGGTACAAGGCTACGTTCACAATGATATGTCAACTGAGGGTGTTACTCGTGAGAAGTTAAAGTTATGCTCGACTTCAGCTGGTCTTCTGACATGAAGACATGAGTTTTGAGTTGCAGAGGTGGAGGATATTATGTTTGAGGAAAAAGTAGGTACAACCAGTAGATGATGTAGTCAGTATGTGATGTAGTCAGTATCTCAGTCTCCAAGTGGGAAAATTGTTGGGTAATGTGCAGACCCGGTCTACCACAATTTAATTAGCTTCCTAATTAAGAATCTCACATGTCACTCACCTACCACACCCACCTACCGCTCACATATTCATATTTCCCCCCTACCGCTCTCCTAGTTTCTATAAATAGCCTCTTATGGCTTGTCATAAGCAAAGCTAAGCAAGGGCCAAGCCAACTCCTCTAAAAGAGAAAGAGAGAAAGAGAGAGAGAGAGAGGAAGGTAGAGAAGAAAATAGAGATTTTCTTGTGAACGTCGAGACGCTCAGTGCTGCACTCAACGGTGTATTTTTTCGAAGAAATAAATCCTCTACAACTCCGTGAATGTAGGCAAATTTGTCGAACCCTCTCGTTCCATTTTTCGCATTATTGTCATCATTTTTTCACAACATCCTCCATTTGATAAATGCGTGAATCCAAGCAACATATCACGTCTTTGAACTTTACCAGGAGCTCTGGCATGGCAGAATTATGTTGCTCCGCACTTCCTTAGCCTTATTATGATAACTCCATGTTGGTGATATCGAGCCTAACCAATAGACATTTGACATTCATTGCCATACTTTAATCAAAACTTTGATACCAATTGTTATCGACTAACCTCAGCACACTGCCTTGGCACTAACTAAGCTTAACTAATATAGGCCTCCATGGAAGTTACTTGACTATGATATAATTAATATTCACAGAAAATGACCCACCACATTATGTATAGAGAATTATAGAATTCTATAACTAATATTATCTAGGTACTATAACTTTTTGTGCACTACATTTAAGTATTCCTTGTGCTTGGCAAAGTCTTTGGTAAATTAATGGCTTGTTTATTATTACCAATGCATATATATTTTGCTTTTCAATAAAAAAAAATGCTATTGACCGAAGAAGTGTGCAATTCGTGCGTGAGAATTTGCGACAATAAGCGAGAAAAATAATCATGCTGTTTTCTTGTGCTTGGTAAGGCTCTTACTTTTATTTGTTTAATTTAAGGGGCATTTAAATAAATGCCACACAATTCTGATCTATTTACATTAAAGTACATCTAAACTTTCATATTTACATGCATGATACTCTAATTTTTTATTTCGCATTAACAATACCAGTACTACTTACCTTTTTTGTAGGGCTGTCAAGAGGGTTCACAAATAGCTCGTGTTCATCTCATTCGTTAAGTTAACGAGCCGAACACGAGCAAAAATTTGTTTGTTCGTGTTCTGCTTTATATATATATATATATATATATTGATGAGTAGAGTTTTTAAAAATTTTAATTGATTAAAAGGCGACAAAGATTTATAATCAAATAAAAATATTAATAGTGAAAATATAATAAAAATTATTAAATTAGATTCAAATGTTGTTTTAATTTAAACGATAATTTTTAAAACTTGTCTCAACCCTTAACATCTTATGGTTATGTGATTAGGGTTGTCAAAATGACTTTTTGTTCGTGATCAGCTCGTGTTCGGCTCGCTAAGCAAACGAGGTGAACACGTACACACTTTTTGAGCTTGAAATATAAACGAGCGGAACACCAGCTGAGTCTGGGCTCGCTCGTGTTCGGCTCGTTTACACCCCTAATTTTATGCATCGGTTACGATATCGAAGTATTGTAAATGTAAATATGAAGGTTTAGATATTAGATATGCAAATACATGAGAATTGCAAGGTATGTATGTAAATTTCCCTCAATTTAAAGTTCCAAAAATATCTTTGCAACGTTCAAATTTTTTTTTAATATTTAATTGTCTGCAATCTTATAACTACTTTTATCTTCCCGCATCTGATTTACATTCAAATCAGATGAGGGCATTTACATGTATGATGATTTAGGGTCTATTTGAGGCAGCTGCAGCTTATTAAATAATTTAAAAATAAGTTGCTGATAAGCTAGGTGCGGTGACCATTCCAAATTTTTTATTTTTTTGGAAAAGTCAGCACGCAACCAGAAAGCTGCCACCGCACCTACATAGGTGCGGTGTAAAAACACAGTTTTCAGTTTTCTGAAAACGCATAAGCTCTCTAAACGCAATTTACCAAAACAGGTCAGATGCGTTTTCAAAATGTCACCTCACCAAATAAGCTGCCCAAAGACCCTTAAGTTATAAAACAAAATAATCTTTTAATAATGGGGCATTTACATACATATAACACAGTTCTTATGAATTTACATATCCATCACCTAAATTTTGATTTTTATGTTTCTACCACTTAAATATTTCCCACCACATCAAAAATACCACTCATTAACTTCGAGAAAGTGAAATTCATCTTTTGATGCATGGATAAAGTGTTATTAATATAAATATCAAATGTTAGGTATTAAATAGATAAAAACATAAGAATTGTGTGACATGAATGTAAATATATATTTTTTAATTTGTTGCATGGGCCTCTACTTGGGCCTGGTTGCTAGCCCATGGCTTAAAGGGCGCATAGTCCATTGTTACTGTGTGACATTGAATTTTGATCTATTCTATGATGAGGATTGGCAGAAACTTTACTATACCACACATATTTTTTAATTTGTTGCATGGGCCTCTACTTGGGCTTGGTTGCTAGCCCATGGCTTAAAGGCCGCATAGTCCTTGTTATTGTGTGACATTGAGTTTTTGATCTATTCTATGATGAGGAATGTCATAAACTTTATTATACTGAAGCATCTTTGTATGTTTCAAAATAAAGCAGATCCTCATATGGTTTTAATTAGAAAAGAATTTATAGCAGCATTGAAATTCGTATGAGTGTGATGCGACTACGGGTGTAGCTACCCCGAGTTAGCTCGGGTGCTGTCTTGAGCTCGACTTGTTAATGATATACTTATTACAACCTAAATATCCATTGTATGGTAAGTATAGCTCTTATTGAGATAAATTAATCTTCAAAGAATAAATTTATGAAAATTTATACAAGTAGCTGCAATTGAATCAACAAGAGCGCACCCATAGCAAGACAAACTCTGGAGCCCAACACCAAGTGGTTAGTCTACAATTGAGATGGCCTTCAACGTGGATGGACTAAGAGCCTGCACCGAGGTATAGGAATCTGCGAGAACGTGAGTCTGCCATGGAGCATGGAGGTGCACTATGGTAGCACATGTTGGGGGTTACTTGGATTAAATTGGTTGAAAAAGGAAGTGCAAATGGCGTGGGAGAGGGTCAACAATGGAGCAAAGAAGAGAGATAACATTGAGGGTAGATTGATGATAGGAAGGGTGTAAAAAAATTGACCTCATATGGAAGAGAGATCAACTTGAATCGAACTTAACTCGAAAAATTCATGTTGAGGTTGACCCAAATTATTTTCTTTGTGGACTTGGGTTAGAAATCCTAACAGGTTTATTATTTTGGGTTGGGTCTCGGTTGACCAACCACCCGAAATTGATCCAAAACCAACAACTAAACCAAAATTTACTTAAAATTAACCTGTGAACGACTTGAAATTGACACGAAGTGTTGTTATGCCTTTTACCTTAGGTATTTGGTAGGTAAAAATCCCCAAATAAAAAGGTTTATGATAATTTTAAAGCTTTTGTTAAAAAAATATAAACATGCAGTGACGTCATAAAAACAACACACACACACACAATAGTTACTTTTTGCAAATAATTGTGAGTCTAATTATTAAATTGCGGCTACCTTTTGTATCTTATAAAATATATATTTTAATTTGTCACACTTTAGCACTCTACTTGGTTTTGGAGGACACGTAAGAGTAGGGAGGAGGGAAGAAAAATAATATATGATTTTTTAAAAATTACAAGAAATTAAGGAATCTGCTTTGTTCTGTCAAGAGCGAGAAATTATTGCGAGAAATTATTCCATACGGAAAGCATATACAGATAGGGGTGTAAATGAGCCGAACACGAGCGAGCGAGATAAAAAAGTGTGTTTAGTGTATGTTCGTGTTCGACTCGTTTGCTTAACGAGCTGAACACGAGCTGTTCACGAACAAAGAGTCCTTAATTATGTAGCCATAAGACAATAAGGGTTTGAGCAAAATTTAAAAATTATTATTTTCACCAATATTAAAACATCATTTGAATCTAATTTAATAATTTTTATTCTATTTTCTTAATCAATATTTTAATTGATTATAAATCTTTCTAGCCTTATAGTCGATTATTTTTTTTAAAATACTACTTAATATATATATATATACTTGATTAGTAGTATTTCAAGCCAAAACAAGCCGAACACGAACGAACACATCTTAGTTCGTGTTCGGCTCATTAACTTATCGAACGAAATTAACGAGTCGAACACGAGCTTCTTAACGAGTCGAACACGAGCTGTTCGCGAACAACGAGCCGCTTTGACAACCCTATATACAGAGATGCATAAACTGTCGATCCCGACCACCGATCATATTTTTTTTAAAAATAAAATTTTAAAATGGGACCCACCGAAATGCACATTTATTCTGATCGACGGTCTAGATCGAACAGCGTATGCATCTCTATATACGTTGTCCGTATGAAATAATATTTTGTCAGGAGCTCTCTCATTTCCAATTTTTAATTATTAATTTTTTTATAAAAGGTCACCTATTTTTTGTCAAATTCCACTTTGATAAAGATAATTATTATTTTTAATCCCCCGTGTCACCAACAAAAAGGGGTCCCAAACATATAATTAACTATTATTAAGGTAAAGTTGTAAAAAAAAGTTGTCGATTGAAATATGAGATAGTACAAGAATTGTGGACCAAATGAGGAATACATAAGAAATATATTGTCCATCTATTATGCCAATATAATGATTTGTCTTCATTTTCTTATCATTAAACAAAGTCCTGCTCATTGATACATACAAGTTATTGCTTGCTGATTTTTGATATATATGTGTGTGTATGTGTGAATAGATATATGCTCACATACATAGATACACACACACACTTGCATACATACATGTAGATGCATGGATACATAAATAGATATATCGATTTAGATGCATCCATACAGATTCATACATACAATATATATAGTATGTATGCATGTGTATGTATGCATGTGAATCTATATATCTATGAATGTATCTATGCATATGCATCTACATGTATGTATATATATATATCAAAAGAATGGTAGGAGGCTATAATACGAGCACTCCTGCCATCGTCATTTGCCTAACTATCTTAGGACAGCTCTCACTACCTGTAAACTAACCAAAGAGGGATTTGAATTCGTGACCTAAAGGGACTAACGATCTTCAAAGAGGCTGCACAACCAACCAGTTACGACTGGCGGTATATATATAAAAAAAAAAGGACCGTGGGTAGGGAATGGGCAGCCGAATTAACATAAGAGTTTTATGTTTTTTTTAATATCTGATAATATATATATATATATATATACACACTCGAGTGGTTAGGCATATTATGGATGGCCGGGGCTTCACTAATAATGTCCCGCCATTCCTTTCTAATATATATATATAAATATATAGTGCAATGGTCACATGAACTTAATATTATTTTTCAACGTTTAAAAAATGGTACATAGCCTCCATTTGGTGCGTTTATACTGCTACGAGTTATTGCTGTAACCAACTCAAGATGCTACACTATTTTATTCATAAATAAATTGCATCAAATCTGTCTAAATTGTGATGTTTGATATTCAAAACTTTGTATCATATGATGATTAATTATTTTATTTATTTGATCTAAATTTAATAAAAAATTGAAGTAATTAATATATTCAAAGATCTTTACCCAAGCTACTAAAATAATATTTACAATATATTTGAAGATATTTATATAATAATTACTATTTTAAAAAAACACATTGGAATTTCTATGAGCATTTTCATGCATACACAATTCTTATATATTTACATATCTAATACCTAAACTTTGATATTTACATGAATACCATCCATATCGAACCTTCAAGCAACTTCATAAAAACCAAATACAGCGACAAATGTTGGGAAATCTCTATAGTTGCATTTAAAATTTGCACAACCTGTTGGACAGTACTGCCTGTAGGGCTGTCAATTTGGCTCGTTGTTCGTGAACAGCTCGTGTTCGACTCGTTAAGCAACTCGTGTTCGGCTCGCTTGTTAAGCATAACGAGCCGAACACGAACAAATTGTAAAGCTCGAGATGTAAGCGAGCCGAACACGAACAACAGTCTGTTCGCTCGTGTTCGGCTCGAAATGGATCGAAAAAAAAATTATATAACTTTTTATATAACAA
>NW_018164782.1:190684-193612 GCF_001263595.1 Phalaenopsis equestris | reverse complement strand
GAATTTCATCAACTTAAGTTAGAATTTTAGTGCGGAGGAAAAATTGAGGTTCATGCACGAAATATATAAAATTAATAATTTTGAGTGCTATGTATCCTTCGGATAAATACGAAGGTGATCCCAAACAACCCCAAAATGTGTGTATGGGTCAAAACTAATGATAATGTAAAGAGATTTTATTACATTATTATTATTATTATTATTTTGAGAAAACTCTTTTCTATCATATCATAGCAAAAGGAGATATTAGTTAAAATCTTCAAAGAAAAATAAATAGAACATGCCATCATGGCCATATTATTGTATATTAATATTATTATTATTATTTATTTTTTCCCATCACTTGCTAATGTTACTTTATTGTATAATGGATAACTTTTTATATTGCTCTAAAATTATATTTTTGCATCTTTAAATCCTTTCTTTATTATGAAAATAAAAAATATTTTAAAGGCTTATCAAAACATCCTCATTAAAGAGAATGGGCAAGAAGAAACACCATAAAATTCCAAGAAGCTTCTTATAAATAAATAAATTTATAAATATATAAATATATATTATAGAAGCTTCTTATAAAATATTCTAGAGGCTTATCTAAACAACCTCATTTAAAAAATAAATAAATACATAAAATACATAAAATAGCCACAACCAATAGAATCAAATATACATGTACTCTGAACAATGCACATGGTAAGAGCTAGCATATATGCCCATGTATTCATAGATACATACACAAACATAGCAAATTGTATGTACATTTAATTTATTATGTCAACTAATATAAATAATAATAATAATAATAATAATAATAATAATAATAATAATAATAATAGTAATAATTGCACACGGTCTAAATAGACTATATAAATTTTGAAATACTTGATGAATGCATATGCACATTGAGAGATTCCTCAACTCAATATTAAAACTTCAACATATGTCTTACGAGAAATAAAATATGTACTTAAGATTTGTTTATCTTCATGTGGTCCTCGTAGTTATTTAGTCTCATGTTCAAGTAGTTATATTCCCCAACTAATCTGAGCTCTAACCTGATATTCAACATTGATGTGACGCTAATGAAATTTTTAGTACTCTTAATTATTAAACCCTCTCTTTATATAATAATAATAATAATAATAATAATAATAATAATAATAATAACAATAGTAATAATAATAATAATAATAAATCATTTGAGGAAATATAATGGGGGTGGACAAGTAAGGCCAAACTAGAGATGCCAAAAATATAAATTGGAGGCAATGTACAATAAGAAAAGTTTCAAAAGTCTAGCCAAGTGTAATTTAAAACCCAATGATAAGCTTACTTTGCAATATATAGCTACCTCTTTTTCATGCAATTATTAATATGGGGCATTTACATACATACTATATAATTCTTATCTATTTTCATATCAAACATCTAAAAATTCATCTTTACATACTTATGAATGAAAAATGTATTTAACTTCAATAAGTTAGTATTTTTCATGCATAGATATGATACTAAAATGATATAAATGTAGATATCAAAGTTTAGGAATTAGATATGTAAATAATTAAGAAGTGTGTGTAAGTATGTAAATCTTCTTAAATCTATAGATCCTGATCTTTAGTTAAATAATTTTCAATAAGAAAATGTCATTGAAATAAAGCACCAAAAAAATATACTAAAATTTTTTTCGTATTACATTTTTTAGGTCGACAATTCTTTAGATTTATTTGGGCAATTTATTCTTAAAAATAGGGGTGTTAGATTCCAAAGGCAGGGCCCATTTTTCTAGAGAAAGAAGAAAAGAGGAAGGAGATTATCTGAGATTATCTCTAGAAGAACCAAGCAAGAGAGAGAGAGAGAATGTCCCCTATTTATAGATTTGAGGGTGACCCATCCCCATGGAGGTTATAAAAGTGTCTACATAATGAGAAAAGACTCAAGTTGACTATAGTATGGCATTGTCCCCATTGATGTAGTCGACATTGTTGTGGAAATATGAGACTAGATGATAAAAGACTTCTCAAACTAAGGTGAATTAGGGAATTGTTTGTATTGCTGGCATATGTAACTTAATTTATGGGTATGTTTAGATATCCTTATTCACGAGATATTATCAGTTAGTACTTAACAGAGGGATATTTTGAAAATGGCATGACTGAAAGGCTTATTAAGTCGTGTTGATACCCCCTACCAATCTAGTTTGAATTGAGGCATTTTTTTCAGTTAAGGTGAGGTGATAGAGGTCATTGAATTGATATCCCAAGTGGAAAATTTCTTCACATATACATCGAATATTGTCTTCTCTTTCACGTGCATGGGATGTTGATTCCATCTGTTACTCTATGGATATTTATTAATATACATTTTGTTCCTTGATTCCCTCATTTATTTGTTATTTATGTTGCACAAATGATGAAGAATTTTAGTCAATAGATGAAAATTTTGAACTTCATGACTTTACCTGTAGAGTTTTCATCGTCCTAACATTCATCTATATGGACACTTTATCTTTATGGTCTCTTCTTTCTCTATATGAATCTAAGCGATGAACAATTTTTCGATAGATAGGATTAGATTCCCTATATTGGGCTACTCTTTCTAAGAAGTGAAATAAGAAATACAAAGGCACAAGGAAAAGTAGAAAAAGGACTGGAACCTTTATAAATCTGAAGAGTAGAAGGTAACTCCTTCCCTCCAAGACAGATTTATCTTGTTAGATAAACATTCCTAGTCCTTTAAAATCTTCACTCATCCCTTTAATCCCTATGCTCACAATCAGACCAAGGACTGAGAAGATTGATTCTGTGTCTTAGCCTCCAAGCAAGTTAAGGGGTCTAAGATCTTCATTGATAATAGGATTGGGTTCTAGAGGTACCTATTGATGTCGATTTAAACTAATTTTTAGTTGATTATATATATATATATATA
>NW_018164782.1:187702-190563 GCF_001263595.1 Phalaenopsis equestris | reverse complement strand
ATATATATATATATGATTATCTTAAAAACATTTGACTAAATGAATGAGTCTATCCTGAATGACCATCAATAGGAAATATAACACCTTAAAAGGTGGTTCGGGATGAGGGGAACTCGGTTGAGGTACATTTTTTAAATGGCTTGCTACGAGTAAACTCACATCATTATCTACCATGACAGTTGTCGTCTCCCTCACATTTCCCATGGAAAACTTCTACTCTACTCCTGGGAGATGGGAACTTGGGGGCAATTGTTGAAGTATTGCCAAGTGAGTTATATATTGTTAATTAAGAAAATATCTAAAAATATAACAAAAAATAGTTTTCATTTTTTCATATTTTCCAATATATCTACATATGAATATGATTTGGATTTTCTTGCAGATGAAGAACTTGATGAAGATTATCAACATAAATTGGGGACAGTTGTCGTCTCCCTCACGTTTCCCATGGATCTTAAGGCCATAAAAACTTCTACTCTACTCCTGGGAGATGGGAACTTAGAGGCAATTGTTGAAGTATTGCCAAGTGAGTTATATATTGTTAATTAAGAAAATATCTAAAAATATAACAAAAAATAGTTTTCATTTTTTCATATTTTTCAATATATCTACATATGAATATGATTTGGATTTTCTTGCAGATGAAGAACTTGATGAAGATTATCAACATAAATTGGGGACAGTTGTCGTCTCCCTCACGTTTCCCATGGATCTTAAGGCCATAAAAACTTCTACTCTACTCATATATATATATATATATATATATATCTGTGTGTGTGTGTGTGTGTGTGTGTGTTTAAAATAACATTTAAGGATAAAATCAGAAATATTTGGCTAAATTTTATTATAAAAACTCAATTGTGCCTCGGTGTCATGGAGCCATGCAGAGTTCTGTTAACATAGATTTTCCTTACAACACAAACCTAGGAGCCACTATCCTAGCACCTAGGCACCGCAATCTGGAGCCTCGAAAGCCCAAATTTAAAGCCTCGGTGCCATTAGAAAAAAAGAAAAAGAGCCAAAAATACAGAGAAAAGAGCTTAAGTGTTGTTCACCTTGTGACTAGGCCCCCAGATCCAATGCTTTAGTGCCACAACTGTCTAGTGAAATTCAACACTAATGATGCTTAAACTAAAGATCAAAAGATATAGAGCTCATTGTCTCAATGCTTGAACTCAGTGCCTCAGCTTCAAGCCCAGTGTCAAGTCATCATAACTGTAGAGTCACAATGTGACAGCACCAACAGAAATAGTTATGCATGCTAAAATTCAAAATTTAGAATTCATGGAATTATTTAAATGGGTTGTCTTGGAGTACAAAAGGTGTTTGATAGATATTATAGTTGAGAGTGAGTGTTAGAGTGTGGGGATAATGTGTGAATGATTAAATCTATTGTAAGTGGTTTAAGTGTGAAGGCTGCTTGGCTTTGTGAAATAAGAAGGAGAAAATTGAGGGAGGAACTTGAAGCATCTTGGAGATTGCTAGAAATTCAGGATCCATCTTTCATTGATTTTGTCTTTGTTTAAACTTTGTGTATACTCTAAATCTTGTAGTGAAATGAATTTATTTTTATATGTTATATGAAATCATAATAAGACAAGTTTTTCTTCTCATATGAATTGATATTTTATAAATTAAATAATGTGAACTGGGTTTAGTTGCATGAATTAGTAAAAGTTTGTTTGTGACTTCATCCAACCTCATTTAGTATTAAGTGGTGGCCACACTAGTATTAAAATCTTAGTGTAGAATTATAATTTTGGGAGTAGACATATTGCCCCCAAACTTCGCTATTTGATAGGAAAATAAAATAATCAATTTTAAAATTGTTATGAGCATAAAAATATAGCCTTGTGGTTTTTAAAATGATTATTTTAAAGCTATTAATAAAGGCTTTAAACCACATAAATTCCTAATTCATGGCTAATTGTCATTTAACATTTTAACATGCATTTGTTTCTAGAAAATAATAATTCATACAAGTCTTGTGAACTTTAAATTTTAATCAATTGATAAAAAACAAACATAATAAAAAAAATGTTTTCAAGAATTTTAATTTTTAATAGAAAATAGGCTTTTTAGAGCAAGTGCTTTAACTCAAAATCAAAATCCAAATGGATCCTCATGAAAATAATTTTGGACTCAATCCATTCTCTCCTTATAGGACACGCGCACTTGTGTTAGCCCTACAAAGTTGGGTCAAGTCTTTTTTGTGTCATTTTTAAAAATTCAAATGAAGTAATTTTGTGATTTAAAATTAAGTCTAGCAAAAAAAAAAATTTCTAGTTCAAAACATGTTTTATTGTGCTTTTTTTTCTAATATTTTTATATTGTATTTTGTTTTCTATTCATTTCTATAGTTTTTGCATTGTAAGCTTATTGTTATTCTCGTGTTTATTTCTATAATTATTATAAATTGCATTTCAATGCCTCAACCTCATCTTTAGTGACATGTGCCAAGCATGATTTTGTTCACATTGCTTATCATGTTATTATATGTGTTTAGTATAAATATTTACATGCTTTTAATGTTGTTGAACTATCATGTGTTATCTTGTTATTAAAAATTGTCTAGTTAAGTTTTATATGTGTGGATAGCTGTCGGCACTATTTTTGGTGTGGGGTTTGCCCGTAAGAAGCTGTCGGCCATCGGAATCGAAAATCCGTTGCCCGCTTCGGAAGGACGTTAAAAAAAAAATTTAGTTTTGAAAAAGATGAAGTCAAACTGGCCCCATAATTTTCATAGTTTAAATGAAAGAGCGCTTTACCTCAAACCCTGTATCTATCCCGAAGGATGAACACAAGAATTGAGGGTGAGGCTCGATCAAATAAATTAAAGAAAGTTATGACATCCATTTGGT
>NW_018164782.1:170198-180312 GCF_001263595.1 Phalaenopsis equestris | reverse complement strand
GGCTACTAAAAAAGTTTTCTAGACCTCAACCAAAAGTGAGGTCAACAATAACACAATGAATCATTATTGTTTGATAAAAAAAAAGTTGTTAAAGAGCTTAAAAAACTTAAAAAAAGACATGAAAAACCATCAAGAAGAACACAAATAATCTTGATCACTTAGGGACTTCAGAAACCTAATGGTAGAAGAAATCCATCTAAGTATAGATAGACTTACGATATAGGCAAACATCTATGAGCTTAAATTTGTAATGATACAAATGACTCAAAATAGTCAATTTGGAGGTTCACATGTAAAGACCCATACTTAGACTTTGTATTTCTTAGAAATCTATGCAAACTTTGGGTATAAAGGTGTTTCTGATGAATTTTTTTGACTTTTGTTATTTTTATTTTTTTGAAATCACAAGGATAAAATTTAGCTTACTCAATAAACCTTCAAAATATATCACCAATTGGAATGATCTAGCTCAGAAATTCTTAGCCAAGTACCTTTCACCCTCTAAGATTGCCCAACGTAAAAAAGAACTCACCTCATTCACTTAGATAGATAATTAATTTAAGAGGCTTGTAAGTGATTTAAGGACTCGCTTAGGAAATTCCCATGCCATATTCTACCTTATTGGTTGATAACTTAAACATTTCTTAATTGGTTGTTAAGATCTTTAAGATTAATTATAGATGTTGCAGCTGAGGGATCATTGATATCTAAACCTTTTGAAGAGACCTATATATTAATAGAAGCAATGACAACTAATATTGTTTAATTTCCTTCTAAGTAAGTGAGCCATATTAAGATAGAAAGTGTATATAATACAAAATTTTTTAACTATACTAAGTTCACAAGTGTCATCTTTATCAAAGAAACTAGATTATTTAGACATAAATCAAATAAGAAGGGGCATATATTAGTGAGGAAACTTCTTATGAACTAATAGATGAACCTAGTATTTTAAATATAGAGTATATGAATTTGATTAGGAATTGATCCAATAATCTTTATTCAAATATTATTGCCTTTATTGGAGAAATCCTTTTAATTTCAATTTGAATAATAAAAAATATATTTATATCAAAATAATTAGTTGATAAGTAGAATTAGCTAGGTTATTAGAATAAACAAGCTAATAATTTCACAAAATTGAGGCTTAATTATCTCTCTTGATTCACCTCAACTAATCAGTATAAAGAGAAAAAGTTGACTTTGAAAGACTTGGTGCAACAATTGTCAATAAATTATAGAGTCAAGCTATAGTTATAAGGAATATTGAAATGCAATTAATTTAATTAGTTAATTCTTTGAGCAATAGCACCCAACATACTTTACCAAACAACAATGAGATGGATCCTAAGGAAAAGGAAAAAGAGAAATGCACAGTTGTTACACCTAGAAGTGGTAAGAAATCGGAAGATTTTCCTAGGATTGAGGATATAATAGAGGAGGTGAGTGTTAATCATGAAGCTGGAGAATAGCCCACACCTGATGATCAGAAAATCTTCAGTGATTTAAAAATCCCTTCTGACCAACCTAAAGAAGAATTGGGGAAGAAAACCAATGTGAATAAGCCAATAAAGAGACTATTACCACCATTTCTCCACTGAATGTTGAAATATAATTTGAATAAACAGTTTTTTAGATTTTTATAGTTGTATAAGAAGCTCATAGTGAACATTGTATTTGCTAAGGCTAAACAAATATTTATTTATAAAAATTTCATGGAATATTTGTTGGCATCAATTTTTGAATGTCATACATGATTGGATGCTTTTTCAAATGTTATAAGGGAATATAGCATGCACACGCAACTTTCTGTAACTTGAGGACTCCATATAACCTTCCCGCGGGCATTTTCAGGAAGATCAGGATCTAGAATGCCACACCTACGCGGTAATTGGGGGTGTTCATTGACATTAGATTCCCTGATGTGTTGTACATAAACATGCTTATCTTTAAAGTTATAGGACTATATATTAGTCATATTTAGTCTCTAATAGCTTACGGATCCTTAAAATCCTTCATCGAGTTCCTCCAGTAAAAATTGGGGTTTTCAAGGTTAGACTGACTTTAAACCCTAGCGCCTAGAAGCCCAAAACAACGAAGATGAAAACTGAGAAGCCAAAAAGTAAGCGTTGATAGCTGGAAATTAGGCTTTACAACTTGGCACTTAGGCATCAGTTTCAATGCCTAAACACCCATAACAACTCCAGAAGAAACCAAGAGTGTGGAAAGTTGGCACCCGGGGGGAGGGGGGTGCTTAGGCTCCAATCTGTTTTTTGCTCCTGATTTTTCTTAGGTGTTTCACCTAGTACACCCCCTAGGTAGTATAAAATGCAGATCTCTTTAAGATAAGGGAAGATATGCAGATGAGAGAGGAAAAGCTATTGAGGTGGACATTTTTGGGATCTGGAAGGTTTCAAAAAGAGCTTTTCATGTCATTTTGGGTAAAAAAAGGAGAAAGAAAAAGTGGGTTGACCATCTTCTTCCTAAGGACTTCCTTTTGAGTTGTTTTAGGAGAGAGCCCCTACTTCTTTTGATCTTATTCTTCTTTGGATTGGAGTGAAGAGCCATCTTCTTCCTTGGAGCTTAAGGGTTCTCTTGAATGCCTTGAGGTGGAGAGTTGTGCAGAAAGGGGAGGAAAAAGTCTTGCTTCCTTCAATCCCTATTTACTTTTCATCTTTTTATTCCATCAAATTTCATGCACATCTTCTTCCTCTTTCTCCACCATTCATTTGAGTCTGTGAGGGATTTTTCCTATAGGAGCTGCTTTTGGAGGAGAAGGAGATTGTCATCTCTCCTATGGAGGATGGAGAGCTTCTTCTTAGCAAAGTTGGAGTGTGATGTTGGCATCAATTTTTGTTGTCAAAAGTGTATGATGTCCGCTCGAACACTATGGAACATTTCTTGATGCATGTGTTGATTTCCTTAGTGCAAGAAATTCATTTAAGACCCTCCGACACGTATTGAAGGGCACGCGACCAAAGACGTTCAACTAGACTTTGGCATTTGCTTAGATGAAGGTTGATTGACATTTCTCTCCAAGACGGCATTGAATAGACGACAAATTTCATTCGAACGTTCACACATAAATTAGGCTCAAATTTTCTTGTCCTTAGATGAATTCGTCCAGGCGAACCCATATCACAAACTCACCATACGAGCTCATCTGGAACATTGATTTTATTTAAAGAGGAAATTTATTTTATTGGAGTTCCATACACGATAAAAAGGCATGTCAATCAAAACATATTTACTTAAAATTTAAAAAATAAATAAATAAAAGGGAATTAAAGGGGTATAACCTCTTATCTAATGCACACAACAACAAAAAAGGAGACCACGTGATGTCCCAGCCTAATGCTTCGTTCACCCCCTTGTACTTGTCTGTGAAGCCCTCAATCCTGGTCTTCTCATCATCGATAACACCTTGCGGGCCTCCCTTCTCCACTGGTAGGTCCTAGCTGCCTCCCTTACATGGCGTTCTCACATGCCAAAGCGGGTCGATGCTTTAGGGCTTCCTATGGTGCTTCTCTACCTCTAGTGGATGAAACTTTATCCATTAAGCTCCCCACCGGTGTCTATTCTCTGATCCAAAACAACTGTTGAAGCTCCATGGTCGATGCTCTCTCTAGGCCCAAAGCCCTCGCCAATTTTTTCCCTTTCTCGACTCAAAATCCTCACTCTCAAGTGCATCCTACCCTCAGCTTTCTCGCCACTTTGGCAAGTATAAGTCCCACCTCTACTTACTACCTATATAGGATCATAAGATTTGTATTTTCTTCTCTTAATTTTAGGGCTACCGAGATCCCCTTGGACAAAAAAATTCATAAATTACTGATAAGGGATCTTTAGTTGTGTTAGGTCGACAACCTTCACGGCCAGGCGGACTTGAGGTCCTAATATCTTAGGTTGACAGATCCGTGGTATCCTGATTCAGCTATCTCTAAAATAATGACTCATGCTAGGAATTGTGATAATTTAATAAAATTATATAATGAATTTATTAGAATGTTAATACGGGATTATAACTAATTACTTAATAATTGATTCCCACACTTTAATAACTTTAACATGAACTCTAAGGAATGTCAGAATAATCGAAAAGATGTGATTAAAATATTAATAGTTAACCATGGATGCTTTATATTTTTTTAATTTTCAGTTCAATCAATTTGTTGAGTCTTAACCTTTTAATGGATATGTGTTGGGTTTGCATTAGAACGAAGTTGAGAATCATCAAATAGGGGAGAGTAGATATTTGCAAACCTTAAAAGAAGTGTGTTCAACCAGATATTGTAATTCTTAAGGGGGAGAAAAAGGAAAAAGGAAAAAAAAGAGTAGAAAAATTTAAAAAGTGTGAGGGACCTGATTTATGAAAAATATTAAAACAAGTGGCCAACCTTATTGAGAAGAAGCTTGAGGTAAGCATACAAATTAAAAAGAAAAAATTTAATGTCTAAGGTCACTCTAATTAAAAAAACTTAAAATCAAACTTAATAAAACTTTTAAAATATTATATTAAGAAAAAAAAAGTCAAGTGATGTTGGGTTGGTCGAATGGATTTTAATTGGTTTACAAACATACTTGGAAAATGAAAATAGTTAAGGGCTTCTTAGGCTTAGGAAGCGGCGTGTTAGAAAAATGGTTTGGGTATTCGAAATTAATGAAAGTCTAACTTGGAAATGTGATTTGTATATCACTTATTACATTTATATAGTTTTGTTAAAAAATCAAGAAACTTATATGAGAACTACTAACATCAATTTAGTTACAGTCGAGTTACGGGATTACTTGAGTGCAAGTAATGAATAAGCTTGGGGGAACTGATATGCGTTAAATTTAAATGTTTTTCCTACATTTAATTCTACATTTTCTTCTTTATTTATCAAGATTTTATGCTTGTAGAAGGTTGTTTTTGGTGTTTCACAGGTTATAGTGATTAAACATTCATTACAGAGCAAGCAACCAATTTAACCACACTCAAAAGTGGCGTAATTACGCCACCTTATTTGTATAGGCAGTGTAATTATGCTAAATCAAAGCATGGTTATGTCATACTTGGCATGGCTATGTCATATTTTGCATGGCTATGCCTTGTTGTTGCGTGGTTACATTGGGATTTCCATTAACATGATGTGGCAACACGAACTTTGGGATGGTCACACCGTCAAAGTTTCTTCTCAACTTTGAAAGAGCTCCCTTACTAGATTTGGACAAGAGCTATAAAAGAGAATGCTAGGTCAAATCTTGAAACATCTGGAGGTTGTTGGAGGCTAGGGTTTCATTGGAAATTGAGAGCTCTTAAGTGCCCTAAGGATTTTCTTCCACCTTCCTGTAGGGAGCCTACTTTAGGGGTGTTTTTACCTTGTGTTCTCCATTGTGTGTTTGAGAAGATTTGTAAGAGAGAATTTGTTGCTAGTTTAAGGAGTTTTTCTAGAGAAAAATCATTGTACGACAAGGTATGAGAATTGTGTGGAGAGGGAACAATCTTTCTGTTATGTATTGGTTTTACGTGTTTTCAATAATTTGTTTTCTAGTTTTACAACACATGCTGAGTTGCTAAATTTTTTTCATGCTTCTATGATGTAGGGCTAGTGTCTTTGTGATTTTTATATTTGTACTTTCCTCGTAACATTTTTTGGGTGTATTAAGCATGCATGTTGTGTAGAAGATCGAATAAGTTAACAATAAAAACCTAGTAAAATAGACATATTATCATTAGAGTTTTGCAACTTAGATGGAGGATCAGAAAATTTTGGAAAACACTACATAGTTAAGCAAAACATAACTGTAAGATGATTTTAGATTCTTCCAATGACTTAGGCATAAGCTAAGGAGAAACACTTATCCCTAGTTGATAACTATCACATAAGAGAACTCCTATAAAAATCAAAGAACTGCAAAGCCTGAATCATAGAAGCAAAGCCTCTCTCCTCTAAAAGACATGTCTAAATTCATGCCTCTAGTGTTTTGAGATATTGCTTTGTTTCTTTCTGTTTGCTTAGAATTGTAGGATTTTATTTTTGTAATTGTAATCACGTCAAACTAGGAAAGTTAATAAACTATAGATTCATCTGTTGGAATAAGTCTTAATCCTTTCTTCATGTGATCGACATGTAGACTCATTAAATCACATATTACTTAGCATGTATACTTGCATGCTTGGTCGCTTTCCTCGCAATAACTTTTCGATCATCACAGTTGTGTTGATTTTTTTTTAGTATCAATTTGTTGGTCTTAAATTGTTATTAATTTACTTAAAGATTATATTAATTAGTCATCCTTCATTTCATCATCTCATGTTTTATTACTTACTTGATTTGTTTCTTCTCTAATACAACTCGTGTGATAAACAAACCTTTGTTATTCACCTTTTCTCATTCATCTAACATGCCTTCCTCAAAGTTAGCATATATGAACGCTCTCTGACTATTCATACTATGTTCTATGGGTAACATTCTAACTTGTATGAAAGAGAGAATATTGTTTTTTTGTAACAATTGAGGGGGTAGTTCCTAATGTCCAAAGTATTGACCGTAATATCTCATCCCACTTGTGTTTAGCTAGTTCTGAACTTCTTGTATGAGTGCATTTCCCCACCTTATAGTATTCACATCAAGTGTTATGACTTATTTCAAATTCCTTGCTCTAATTAGTTTATTAATTAAGTTCAGAATATATTAACACTCCTTGGCATCATGCTCACAACCTCAGTGATATGCATAATATTTATTCGGCTTATGTAAATGGATACATGCTGTCATTTTGTGCTATTTTTTGAAAGTACCCCTGTTTTAGATTTTTTTCAACTACATAAGCCAAGGAGACTATCAATGAGGTTATTGGAGGAATTTGGTTGGGAGGTTCTAGTCTTCATTTTGCCAACCTCTTTTCAAATCAACTAATCTTCTCTTTTATTGAGATCCTCTTTCTCTTAAATATTTTTCATGTCTCCTTAAGACCAGAGCGACCTTTGTGTCCCTCTCAAGGTTTCATGATAAAACAATTTCAACCGCTTATTCCACTCGTGATTGCTTATTTCAAATGAGCTTTATAATAAGTTATACTCCTCGTTAAATATGTGATTGTTCACAAACTCAAAATATTTAACAAAAGTTCTTTTATGTTGTTGTTCAAGAGCATACCTAAACAAACCTTCTCTTAGAGCCTACGTTAGGGTGTCATTAACGACTATCTGATTTAGCCTCCCTCTAGTATCTTTCATTGGAATTGGGTAATGAAACCTTGCACCAAAAATCTTATTGAATTATATGTAGGGCTTGAGAGCTCTTTTATGTAATATGGGTATGTCTGGACTACTATAAGAAATGATCATTTCCATGGATGGACTGCTAAACCAATGGAGACCTGATTCTCTCATTCTCATTTGAAACAACTTATAGTGTGAAGCATAGTAAATCTTTCGATAAGAATACTGTAGGCTTGAGGGATGACACGTAGTCAGTAGGGTCTAATTTACCCTTGCAATATTCCAGAGGTGGAGTCTTAATTTTTTCTGGTAGTCTAGCTTATACATTCTCCCATGAAAAAATATTGTTTAGTAGCTCTTTCTTTCTTTTCCCTTCTAGTTTTTGATTCAACTCTTCATCATCAACATAGTTAGGTTTTATTCTTCACCAATTATCAATGGCATAGCCCTTGGCTCTAACTGTTGGTTACTCACCATCACAAACTAACGACTCAGTCTCTGTAAGTAAGTTTAAGCAGATGATCCTACAACAATCAAATCTTTTTTGTCATCTTTTCTCTCAGCAATTTCATTTGTTGAACTATGCATTCTTGCATGCACCCATGTTAGTGAAATCTTCCTGCATGATGCACACTCATCACAATTTTAGAATACTGAATCCTAAAATATCCATGGATTCACACCAGCTAGATAGGGCGTATTTTTCTAATAAAAGAAACAAAAATAAAGAAGATCATCAGATGACACATAAAGTTGCAGTGAAGCAAATATGATGAATCACGCAAGTATATGTGTCAAGTAATAATGCAGTTAAAGAGTATCGTGTATCGATCTCATGTGGAATATGTTAATAATTATTCTGGAGAGTGAATATCTAGTTTATTATACTTCTAAACATTGTTTAGCATGATCACAAATAATATGTGGTTTTCCAAAATCCTTCTTAAAAGCAAAAACTAAAGACAACGAGTTTGGAAAAGACAAGAAACAACAATAGAAAAATCTTACTATTCTTCAAAGCATGTGAGGCTCGTCCCCCTGTGATTTAAGTGATGTGGTGGTTCGTGGTTTTCCTATACTTTTCCTTATGTGATAGATGTTAATAGGGATAAAAGGTCCTCCTTATACATATGCCTATGTCAAAAGAAAACTAGAATTCATGAAGTTGGACTTCCTCAATCCTCATGGCATCCCACAGATTTGCTCTGATCCCCTTTCGTGGTTGCAAAACCTGGATAAAATATATCTATTGTTACTTGAATTTTGTGGTTAACCATTTCATTCCTTTGTGCAACGAGCAGAAGGCATAGATCATGAAATATGTTAACATTCTAATTTTTCAGATCATGAGTAAATGAAACTTTATGGTTAACACAAAAACGAAAAAACTCTAACTCCTAAGAAAAGGGAAAGAAATCACCTAAGAAAGTCATGAAAATCACATGTCATGAATCTCAGAGTGTGAAAGAAGATTTAGCTAAACATGTTGGAAAGAACACATGAAAAATATTCCATTGAAATCATCATTGCATTGCAATTAAAAAAATAAAAATTTACAAAATAATTTATTTCATCTTCCACAGCAGTTTGGATATCTCTAGTCTTGATGCATGTTTTAGCTAGTACTCCGCACCTAGGCTTTTAGGAAGTGGGCTAACATCTATATTTTTTCATGATAACTTATAAATATTTCATTATGAATATTTAAAAAGATAGTATCCTTTTAAATGCAAATATTAAATGACAGTGAATAATATATACCAATTGAGCAATAAAAAACATTTGGATTGATGGAAAAATTATTTCGTATGGAAACCACATACCACATGCAGAGATGCATGCAGAGATGCATGCGGTGTTCGATCTCCACCGTCGATCACCGCAAAGATGTATTTCAGTGAACCCTACTTTCAACTCTTTTAAATGCAAATATTATAAATGTCAGTGAATAATAAACACCAATTGAGCAATAAAAAACTTTTGGATTAATGAAAAAATTATTTCATACGGTCACCGCATGTAGAGATGCATGCAGTGTCCGATCTCCACCGTCGATCACCACAAAGATATATTTCAGTGGGCCCCACTTTCAACTTTTTTTTAAAAAAAAAAAAATTTAATTGCGGCGATCGACCGTAGAGATCGGACACCGGATGCATCTCTGCATGCGGCGTCCGTATAGAATAATTTCTCGGATTGATGACACTATTTTTTACATGATAGTGAGCGCAATTATTTTATTCATTCACATTTTTTTTTAAAATGAAAACTAGTTGGGTAATTAAATAATTATGATTTTCAAAAATGTAAATTTTTTTATGAATCAGCAATCTTTCAGGGGGTTCTCTGATGTTTATATTTTCTTAATGAAACTTTCTCCTAAGGTCACCCATTTTTTCAAATTCTACCTTGATAAGGATAATTATGATACTTTAATCCCCCGTCATTAACAAGCGGGACCCCCCATCATTTAATTAATTAGGAGAAGGGTAAATTTGTAAAAAAACTTGTTGATTGAAATATGAGATAATACAAGAAATCAGGCATGATATTATTTGATATACTATTATTTTATTATGCCAAAACTAATTATTTATGCTTTATTTTCTTATCGGTCCAACAAACTATGTTGATTTGGTATATAAATATTAGTGAATGATGTTATTTGCTTTTATAAAAATCAATTCATACAACTTTACGTGGGCTGTGCTATTTTGGAAAAAATCAAATGCGAAAATGTAAAGAATTTTTGGGAAGATTTTACATATATACCACTCAATTCCTATGTATTTACATATCTAACACTTGAACTTCAATTTTTATCTATTTTATTTAAAAAAAATGAAATTTTAGTATTTTGATGTGATATAAGAGATTTTCGGTGGTATAAATGTAAAAACAAAAAAT
>NW_018164782.1:110146-170098 GCF_001263595.1 Phalaenopsis equestris | reverse complement strand
AGATTTTCGGTGGTATAAATGTAAAAACAAAAAATTTAGGTGTTAAATGTTCAAATTCATAGGAATTGAGGGGTATGAATGTAAATGCCGAAACACCTACATGTGGATGGTTTGTAATGCATCTAAGTAAAAGCTGTAAGCAACTTAAGATGCAATTATTTATTTATTTTTTTTTATCTATAGGTAAAGAAAATCAAGTTAATTGACTCATTATTTTTTCTTAAATTATGATATATTTCATTTAAAAATTGAATCCGCATTTTGATTTTATTTAAAAAATTATATTTATTTTAAATATAAATATATTTTTAAGAATATTTATATAAAAAATTTAAGATGTATTTAAGCCTCTAAATTTCTTATTTTTTTTTATAAAATACAATAGAAAATAAAAAATATGCAAAATCATTGTAAAGATAACATTTATAAATCTTAAAAGTATTTACATGAAATATGAAAGCCAATTGTAGAATGAAAATAATTTTGAAGATTTACATATACCGGTCAATTTATATGTATATATATACGTAACATCTAAACTTAGAGTTTGTTTGGGACAGCTGCAGCTTATTGGATAACCTACTAATAAGCTGATTAAAAATAATCTGCTGATAAGCTAGGTGCGGTGACTATTACAAATACTTATTTTTTTTGGAAAAATCAGACCACAATCAGAAAACTATCATAATACGAAACCGAAGCTTAATAACCTAATAACTTAATAACTTAATATTTTTTTGGAAATGAAAAATGTTATGAATTCTGTGATATTTTAGCTTACGAAGCCAAAGCTTAATGACTTGTCGTTACCTTTATTAGGCAACGTCAGCACACACGTGCAAGATTATCTTATCTTCCATGGCTTTTTTTATTAATATTTATTTGGAAAAACTTTTCAGGGTTTTCTTTGTCAAAAATTATAAACAATTATTCTTAAGTATTATGAACAACTTTTTTCTCAGAGAGAGGATGCTAGATTTGTGAATTGCAATGTTTATGATACTATGTATGTAAACAGCCCAATCATATCATATATACTTTCATATATTTACATATATATAAGGTTGTGAACTAGTCGAGCGTCGGCTCGTGTTCAGCTCATTCGATATTGGCTCATGAACCGTGTGTTCGTATTCGGCTCGAATAATATTTTCTTGTTCGTGTTCGGCTCGAAATTGGAGGAATCGGAAGTGGAAGATGACGAATAATATTTTCTTGTTCGTGTTCGGCTAGAAATTGGCTTTGAGAGAGCAGAGAAGACGAGAAGAGAATAAGAGGAAACGAGAGAGGCAGCCAAACCCGAGAGAATATGAGAAGAGTAGAAGTAGATATTAGCGGAAGAACACGGAAGGCAAAGCCTAAGTTGTCGCGACTGAAAGGGCTTTGAGAGATCAGAGAAGATGAGAAGAGTAGAAGAGGAAACGAGAGAGGCAGCCGAACCCGAGAGAAGACGAGAGAAGAATAGAATTATATAGTAGCAGAAGAACACAGACAAACCCTAAGCTGTCGCGACCGAAAGGGTTTTGAGAGATCAGAGAAGACGAGAAGAGTAGAAGAGGAAACGGGAGAGGCAGCCGGACCCAAAAGAAGATGAGAGAAGAGTAGAAGTATATAGTAGCAGAAGAACACGGACTGCAAACCCTAAGCCGTCGCGACCAAAATGGCTTTGAGAGATCAGAGAAGACGAGAAGAGTAAAAGAGGAAAAGGGACAGGCAGTCGAACCCGAGAAGTTTCGAGAGGCAAATGGGGATTGGGGAGACTGGTTAGGATTTTTTAGATTATTAAAAATATTATAATTATATAACTTATATTATATTATTATATAAATATATAATATTTAATAAGTAATAATAATATATTATGTTAGAATTTTTAAATTTATAAAATTTAATTTCATGAATCAAAATTCATAAAATTCATAATGACCAAGAACTTTGAATTCATGATTTTCACATACTCATAAATGAGATATACATACTTGTATTCATGGTCATTGAATTTAATTTAAAGAGATAGAATTTCTCTATAATCCTTATTTCTTTCTATACTTTCCGATGGAGAGAAAAGATACATTTCTTCTTGGGAGAGAGAGAAGACCCTTCTCTAATTTATAAGAGAAAAGATAAGTCTCTTGGGAAAAGACACAACATTTGTCTTAGTTATATATTATTAACCATCATCCATCATGATGATTATTGATCAATAAGATTTATGATAAATTAATTAATTAATTAAAGCGAACGAAACAACGTCTTTTAGGAAGAGACATGACTCTTCGTTAGAATAATTGAATTAATTAATTAGAGCGAAAGGAAGCGGTGTCTATTGGGAATAGACATGACCCTCTTCTTTTTAGTTAGTTAATTATTATTAAAATAAATACCAGTGGGCCACATAAATAAAATAATAAAAAACTAACATTCTCTCACGTGGCCCACGTAATACTTAACAGTGCATAACATAATACACAAAATGTAAGTTAAAATCTTTTTTTATATTGGTCAAATCATAAATCATCAATAAGTATGAAATTAATATGAATCATGACGATTGTGTATTAATCTATCGACACAGTTTGTTCTATGTATCACAATATCAATTGCATACTTAACATAATGAGAAATAACTTCATGGTCACATAATGTCTATTAACATCGCACAACATAAAGTGTACACTAGCGATAAAAATAAGATACATAAATATCAGAAACAACAATAAATTTAGGTCAAAGTGTCAAACATAAAGAGCATTAAACATAAAAATTAATAAAGGGTTTCGGCAATACTCATTCTCACAACCTTTTCGTTAAATGTCTGTGATGGCAACCCTTTCGTCAATGGATCCCCAATCATAAGGTTGGTGTTAATATGCTCTATTGACACCCTATGTTTCTAAACTTCTTTTTTAACGACAATGTACTTTAATTCCATATGTTTGACACTTTTGGAATACCTGTCGTTTTTAGAAAAGAAGTCTGCTGCGGAGTTATCACAATAAATTTTCAGCGGCTTGGCAATACTGTCGATAATTCCAAGTCCTGAAATCTAAAATAAAATTTTACAGCCATAATCCCTGAATTGTAGCTTCAAAGCATGCCACATACAGTCATAATCCCTGAATTGTAGCTTCAAAGCATGCCACAAATTCAGCTTTCATAGTGGATGCAACAATGATAGTCTGCTTCACACTTTCATATTGAATCTCTTAAGAACTCTATCGATATATGCTTTCTAAGACAATCCTAACTGTTTTTGTGATCTATTATGAAATATTTCAATTTCAATCACAAAGGATGTCTCACCCATATCTTTCATTTTAAAGTTCTTAAAGATAGAAAATTCTTGGTTTCATACAGGAATCCAAGATCATTAGTAGCCAGTAAGATATCATCAACATATAGAATGAGAAATATGATCTTGCTCCCACCAACCTTCAGATATATACACTGATCAACAGTGTTTTATTTAAATCCAAAGGAAGTGATGGTAACATTGAACTTAAGATACCATTATCGAGAAGCTTGCTTAAGTCTGTATATTAAATTCTTAAGTTTACACATCATGTGTTCCTTTCCTTCAACCAAAAATCATTCAGGTTGACTCATGTAGACATCTTCATCTAAATTCCCATTCAGAAAGGCAGTTTTCACATCCATTTGGTGTAACTCCAAATCAAATGAGCTACTAGTGTCATGATAATTCTAAATGAATCTTTCTTAGAAACTGGAAAAAAGTTTTCATTATAGTCGATGACATCTTTTTTTGTGAACCTTTGGCAACAAGTCTGGCTTTATATCGTTTAATATTGTCATTCGAGTCGCGCTTGGTCTTAAAGTCTCATTTACATCTGATTATTTACAACCTTCAGGCAATTCAACGACATCTCAAACTTTATTGTGATCCATCAATTTCAACTCATTTTTCATTGCATCTAACCGTTTAGAAGAGTTTAGAAGAATTTGCACTTTATATGACTTGTGACAATCAAAATGGATCTTTATTTACTCTCAAGTCAAATTCAGACTCATGTAGATAAACAACATAATCATCAGAAGTAGAAGACCTTCTTTGTCGTTGAGACCTTCTAGGTACAACTTCATTTGGTTCATCTAATGTAGGTTCATTATTGATAGTTTCATTATGGGGTGTTTGATCATTTATCTGTTGTTCCTGTAAGTTGTCAAACTGTTCAACAACTGTAGGAATAACAACTTAAAAAGAAATTTCAGGTAAAGAAACCCGAACCTTAATTTCTTGGATTTCCACTTTACGAGATAAATTGTTCAACTGCTGTAGGAATAATAACTTAAGAAGAAATTTCAGGTAAAGAAATTTGAACCTTAATTTCTTGGATTTCCACTTTACGAGATTCCAAACTTCCGCTAACTTCACCATTTTCAATGAATTTAGCATTTCCAGCTTCAATAATCCTCGTACTGTGGTTAGAACAATAAGATCTATACCCTTTTGATTTTTTCATTTCCGCTGATCAGCCACAACTATGCAGGTGTCTTAAACTAGGTTTCCTTCCTATCCACAGTTCAAAGGGAGTCTTTGGATCTGCCTTACTAGGAATCCTATTTAACAAATATGCAGCGGTCTTTAAAGCATGCATTCACAATGATAAGGGTAAAGAAGAATTGCTCATCATAGTCCTAACCATTTCCATCAGAGTACAGTTTCACATTTTTGCCACACCATTTTATTGTGGTGTTCCTGTCATTGTGTACTGAGCACATATATCATTAGTTTGAATGAATTTAGCAAATTGACATGGACATTGTACAGATTCATTATACCTTCCATAATATTCACAACCTCTATTGGGTCTGATGATTTTCACTTTTCTGTCTAATTGTCTTCCAACCTCAGTTATAAACATTTTTAAGACATCTAGTGATTAAGATTTTTCATGCAATAAGTAGACATGCCCAAAACGTGAAAAGTCATTGATAAATGTGATAAAATATTTTTCTTCACCAAAAGATGAAACATTAAAACGTCCACAAACAAAGTCCACAAACATTAGTGTGTATAATTTCAAGGAGTTGTGTGTTTGTTGTGGCAGCTTTCTTAAGTGTGTGTTTTGTGTGTTTTCCCTTAATAATGTTTTCCCTTAATATAATCCACATTGATTAAATGAAAACATTAATAGTGTATTGAAAATCTCCTTTGGGTGATACAACAATACACAATAATAAACATAATTGATGCTTGAATTGTTAGTTTCACATAATTGACATTTATTTATACTCAAATTAGACATGTATATTATCTTTGGATATATAAGCATATCTAACTAAGTATATAAATATGTCACAATCATATTCAAAGATTATAAAATAAATAATCAGCTTTTAAGCGATACTCAAATATTTTGTAATCAAAGAATTTCAATATACTCATAGTTAAATATAAAATTGTTTCAATTGACCACTTTGGTGACTAACAATTTAAATATAATATAGACATCAAAGAAACAATAATATCTCAATTCACCAATTAACTTTAGTGGCCACTTTGGTGACTAACAATTTAAACATAATATAGACATCAAATAAACAATAATATCTCAATTCACCAATTAACTTTAGTGATCTAATTTACAGCGGAAATTTTATGCAATTAACATAAATAAAATTAAATGAAAAATCACAAATTCAACAATCGAGGCTCTGATACCACATGTAAAATTTTTAAATTTATAAAATCCAGTTTCATGACTCAAAATTCATAAATTTCATAATGACCAAGATCTTTGAATTCATGATTTTCACATACCCATAAATGAGATATATATACTTATATTCAAGATCATAGGATTCAATTTAAAGAGATAAAACTTCTCTCTTTAATCTTTATTTATTTCTGTACTTTTCGATGGAGATAAAAGATATATTTATTATTGGGAGAGAGAGAGGGTCCTTCTTTTATTTATAAAAAAAAAGATAAGTCTATTGGGAAGAGACACAACATTTCTCTTAATTATCCATTATTAACCATCATCCATCATGATGATTATTGACCAATAGGATTTATGATAATTTAATTAATTAATTAAAGAAAAAGTATACGATGTCTTTTGGGAAGAGATGTGACTCTTCATTTAGGATAATTGAATTAATTAATTAAAGCGAAAGGATACGGTGTCTATTGGGAATAGACATGACCCTCTTCTTTTTAGTTAATTATTTACTATTAACATAAATGACAGTGAACCACATAAATAAAATAATGAAAAACTAACATATTATTATTAATAATTTGTTACATATTATAATAGGATTTAATTTTATAAAATATGCTAATTTATTTTTTAAAAATTTTAATTAATTATAGTTTATAATATTTAATTTTATAAATATTTATTATGTATTTATTTATTTATTTATTTTTGTGCCAATTCGAACCGAACACGAGCGAACAAACTGTTGTTCGTGTTCGGCTCGTTTACATTTTGAGCTTAAAAATTTGTTCGTGTTCAGTTCATTAGGCTTAACGAACGAGCCGAACACGAGTTGTTTAACAAGCCAAACACGAGTTGTTCACGAACAACTAACCAAATTGACAACCCTACATATATAGCACAAAAACTTTCTTACAAGTATAGGTTTCAAATCCTTAACATCGAATCAAAATATCACTATCACTAACATCCTACATGTGAAATTCACATTATTTATATAGGTTGATAACATAAAATTAATGTTGTAAATTTAAATATCAAATTTTAGGTAATAGATATGTAAAAACATAAGAATTGTGTGGTATGCGCAGAACCAGTCTCTTTTTTTAGGAGGGACAAACGGTCCCCATGGACACAATGTGGGAGAGGTCAGGGCAACAAAGGTCAAGTAATATTTCAGGAAGGGCAAAACTGATATTTCAAGAGAGGCAAAAGGCTAAATTGCCCCCATGGACCCTACCTGGATCCACCATTGGTGTTATGTTTGTAAATTTCCCATAAGAATTGTTTACGTAAAAACATATTAAGATTTTCTCACATAAATCACAATTAAGGGTTAAAATTATAGTTATACTTGTAAGTAATGCATGCCTCATAATATGATACTCTTAAATTATTTAAAGGTCGGTGTATGATCATAATACACTAAACTAGATCCGACGGCATTGGACGGAACACATGTCGAAGAATCAACCCCAGCAAGGGCAAAGTGCTCTCAAGCAATACTGAGCAAGTTATCCATTCGACCAAACCGAGAAGATCGATTGAATAAGCAAATTAACGACTCGTTGACATAAGAGCGAGTTAAATGACGGTCCAATAAGAAAGGATTCGGTGAAAGTAATGATAATCTTGATGATTACTGTGACCAACCGACAATAGAGAATCTCAAGGGCATTATATATATTTAATAATGTATCTTATATTTACTATAAATATGAGAATTGTAATGTGTAAAATGAGATTTTTTTGGAAAGGCACGAGGGGAATACTAATTTTTCTCTTGAAACTCTTATCTTTCTCGACCTTCTCTCATTTTTCCTCCTTACTTTTGCTTTATTCCTTAATTATGATTCACAAATAGATATGAGTTCAACAACTTGAAAGTTGTCGTGAGTGCGGATCATGTTGCAAATAAGAACATGAGTAACTTAATGAGAGGAACCCCAAACTCGGGAAAAAAATAATAGCATGACTTATACTTGTGAGTTTGTGACTCAACAGATTAATGAACTCAATGAGCAGATGATGGAGGCAATCAAAGGCAGTTAACCATCAGAAGAGTGAAACTGCAAAGATTAACAATGCCCAACAATGAATAATTGTCCTCATATATTTCAAATATATTTTAAAACTAAAGTTTACTATTTTGACCAATAATAAAGTCAAATCTTAGATCTTATTTTGCTTAAAACCATTATCCTAAATGACATGTTTTAACGTTCTTGGGTCTTGAGGATGGGGCCAATCTTGGTGATCCCATCAAAATCATACACCTAGCTTTATTCACACACTTTTGCACACACTTAGATAGTTGTTGACGGATACATGTCTTATCATCTGCAGTGCCATGGTGCTCAACATTGGCATCACACATCTTAACCAAAATGGACTTTTTATTTCCGCCTTGGCTGGTCGTGCATGCAAAATCCTAAGAACACTTTAGAAAGACCCAAAGATTCATAATACGCTCAAATTGGCATCAAAGCCTCCTTAATGAAATCCTTAGATATTATATTCATGAAAAAAGTTACAGAATCTTTAATTATTTAATTGAGAATTAAGTGGCCTAAAAATCTTAGATTATGAAAATATTTTTTTCACACCGGATCAAGTTCTTTGAGATTTTCCTATGCTCAAGAAGAAGTTAATTTAAGAAAGACCAAGCTATTAGAAATTTTAAAAAATCTTATTCTAGGATTGCATTAACATAATTTTATTAACAATCATATTACCTTATTAAAGAGCAAGGAATTTCCCTACTGAGAGCTATGAAATCATTTTTTATGAGTCTAAGTTGAGTTATGAATTTACTCGAGGGCAGGTAATAGGAAAGTTTGGGCAACTTACTTTAGTCCCCACCAAAAGTATCTCAAGAGAAAACCCTTTTTTAGGTAAGTTAATCACTCAATAATAATCAACTCGACAGCCCCTTTCTTTTTTGGAAAATAATAGTCAAATGGAAAACTGAATAACTAGAAAATTGGATCCCTCATTTGATTGTTCCCCCGCCTCCTTGACGACCGCAATAGTATCATTTTTTTTTTGCTCAGCCTGCATGCCATCCAAAAAATGGCAGCCATCCTCAGACAACTCACCAAACCTATCAAGATCAAGCATCTTATTAGTTGTTGTTTCTCAATACTGGTGGATGTTCAAGGCTTTCCACTTGATCTTTTAAATTTCCTACAACACTTCTATTGAAAATTTTCCTTTGGATTTTAGAAGAGGAACAACATTCATAGTCATGAGGATTGACCAATTGTCTTAAGAGATGGCAAAGTAGAACTTCAAATCCTGGTCCATGACTTTGTTCTCAAGATGACCAAAGTGAAGTGACGCATGGTTGAAAATTTTGCATACCTACTTGAGTAGAATTGAAGGGAAAATAAATGCCTAAAGAGCTCGATTGACCATACCATCTCCTTCGAGTGAATGAAAACCGCTAATGTCTTACAACAACAATTGAGTTGGGCATGAACTGGCTGAGAACAACCCCTTGCTACATCAAAATAGTGCATAGCTCCTTGAATAGCTATAACTGACAGCCAAGAAGGAATTGATCCTGGCATACCATCATCTCATTTTTCCTCATGATATTCACTTTCTCATTCGGGTCGGATGCCTAATGTGCGTGGTAGGGCAAAATATATGGTGTGATTGGCATTATAGCACCTCCGCTTATGATGTCTTGGAAGAAACATAATGGTGAGTTAGCATGAAGTCATGGGGAGTATAGCGATGGGGTGCACAGGGAGCTACTTCTTGAAGTCCTAGAGCTGTTTCTCGGTCAAATGTAAGGATGTAAGCATAGATGAAAAAAAAAATTGCTAGGAAAAAGAATCCTTTCTACTTCCAAACCATCTATTTACAGAGTCTGAGCAGATCCCAACTATCACAAGATAGAATGGGGAGCCATCATCTTTAAAAACTAAATCAAAAATAAAAATGTGAAAACTAAAGATGTTATTTCTCTTGAAGGAAATATTATCACATGTATTCATTACAAATCTCTTGCTCAATTTGGAGTGAGAAAATAGTTAATACACAAGTGTGAGGTCGTTTCAGCCGAGACTTATCAAGCTGAACCAGTGTCCAAAAAAAATTCACCACCAGACTTAAACTGGCTCAATCTAGTACTCTCTATCTGATCTTGGAGAAACTGGGACAGCACTTTCGAATATGCAAGGTTTTTTTGTAAAGTAAGCATGATCTTCATCACCATGAATAGCTCTTCTTCCAATTAAACCATGCAAGCCAATATAGTATGAGCCTTAGAATTTTGTTGGACAACAATTTTATGAGCTATAGAGCCTTTAATCTCAAATAAATTGTGGGCTAGCTCCTCCTAATTTGCACGGGCTGAATGCACCCATTCTCCTTGTGTTGCATTAGAAAATGAGAGGTCGGTGAGGCAGTCAACTTGGTCTCCCCTTTGGTGGGTCGACTGCCTCCTTCAATCATCTGGCCACCTATCTTGACCAACACGGGTGAAGCCATGTTCAAACCTAGAGGGATCTCATCATCTATCATTCCTACCATTGATAAATTCATCAGCCGACAATCAACCATAGAATACGTTGAACGAACAATAAAACATACACATAACTCTAATCATTTCAGATGACCTCAACCATTATGGGTGTATCTGGTGCAATGACAACGAACCAATGGGTGGCATGAAAGTCTAGCCTTCCGTCAATTAGGGACTATGGGAGGATGCATAGGAGTATGGGATGATGGAATAATGGATTTCATCTGAGAGATATCCACAATCATAAGTAGAGTACCACTGAAAGCCGATCAAGAAACATTACTCGAGGGTGAGCCTCTCCTCTTCTTCACTATCAACTTCTTCATGCGGCCACCCTCAAGGCATCACTCATAAGTAGAGTACCACTGAAAGCCGATCGAGAAGCATTACTCAAGGGTGAGCCTCTCCTCTTCTTCACTCTCAACTTCTTCATGCGGCCACCCTCAAGGCATCACTTGTCTCCTTTTTCCTTAGCAAATAGTTCATGAAGCAAAACCTTACTCGGGATGGGAACTGGACCATCATAAGAAGTCTCTCTAAAAGGCGACCAGAGCATGGAATAAGGGAAAAGCATCAAGCCTAATTGGAAAAAAATAACTACTGCTTATTTATAAGCAGTCAAGTGCACAAAAATAAAAAAAATATATAAATTATTGGAAATTAATTAAATGAATGAAAATATAGCCATTTTTGCATTTAATTCTCTCGCTCTTATAATAGCTTGCAACCTACTAATATATGAGAGAATCGAGGAACCAAAATATATATGATCAAAATATGTTGAACAAAATTTGTTGGCCCTGGATAGAACATGTGTCGAAGAATCAACCCCAACAACACAAAGAGCAATCAGTTGGCACGGAGCAAATTATCTGACCGACTGAGTCGAGAAGGTTGACTGAATAAGCAAATGAATGACTTGTCATAATAGAAGCAAATTAAATGCAACTCTCATAAGAAAAGAATTTGACAAAAGGAATAGTTGTCTTAACAATTATTATGATTAATTGATAATATAGAATCTCAAGGGCATTACCAATTTCATAATGTGTCTTCTATTTATTATAAATATCAGAACACTAACATGTAAAAGGGAAATCTTAGGAAAGGCATGAAGGGATTACTAATTTTGCTCTTCTGAGACTTTTGCCTTTCCTCACTTTCTTTATTTTACCCTTCTTACTTATGCTCAATTCTCTAAGTGTGATTCACGAAGATATCAAGTTGAACCTGTCGGGTGTTTTTCTTATTTTGAAGTGGAAAGGGGGTAAGGTTTTCATATGGTGCTCATCATTTGAGTTTTTGTAATTACAATTTATTTTTTTCTTAAAAACTTGCTCTTTTTTTTGAGTTATGTGGAAAACAAAAAATACTAAAGTTAATCAGTTAAAAAGTAGGACTAAAATATTACCATAAATGGAAAACAAATTTTATCACTTATTGAAAATAAATTTGTTAATCTTATTTTATCTTAACCTTATTTAAATGGTAAAATATATTGTGGAGTTTTGAGTGAGAGGAATCCACTTATGGTTGGGTATAAGTATCTTTTTAAGTATGAGAGGGCAACATTGATATAGCTATGAAGTGGAAAAAGCATACAAAGAGGAGTTGTGTACATGTGAGGATGAGATAGATAAATTCCTAGTAATATATATATATGTAATGAGGGTATGTGGGCTCGATAGGGTACTCTATGATGTCATTAAGAGGTAAGCGTAAACTTCTATAGTTTTTAATAAGTTATGAGAGCTTTGAAGGCTTGTGGAGGAGGGGTATGTCAAATTACGGTAGAGGAAATGTCTGTATGGAAGATTAAGAGCTAATGAGTGAGTTATAAAAAATAAATGGAGATGAGTGAGCCCAAGAAATCTAAACCAAACACATTAAAAGTTAAAAAAATAAAAATAAAATAAATTAACACTCACCTAATGAAGAAGAAAAACCTAAGTTTCTTTGTTCTATTCTAAAAAATATTTGATGGATTGTCATCATGTAAAGGATTGTCACTCTTTAATAACAACAACGAATCACTCTTTAAATTCTTGGACCTTCATCTAACTTAAGTCTCTTTGTTCTAAACTCATAGTTAAAATATAACCCTTTTTTGCCAAAGATGACATTTTTTGTTTCTTTTTTTCTCCCAATTTTTTTAATTTTCTTAAAAATAAATCATCTAAAAGGATCACAAAATTAGACCATAGATGAAAATTAGCAGCTTGAATAGTTTTTTTTCTGGAGAAGAAGTATAAAACTATTACTTCTTCTCCAGAAAAAAACTATTGAAGACGAATTAGAGGGGGATTTTCAATATTTTCTACAGTCATTTTTGTGTGGGGAGTTGGAGGAGAAGGCAAAAATATCTTGCAAAGAGATTAAAAAAGAAGAAAGGAGAGATTTGAGAGGATCAAAAGGTGTATTCAATGTTTGTTTCAATTCATCCATCTTGCTTGTAAAAGAAAGAGATAAGTAAAATTTGGTTTTGATTTTCTTTTGAATTTCTATGAAAAAAATTGTGCTTATAATTAATACAAAGTTTGAGTTGATGGTTTTCATAATGAAAAGTGAGTAGATCCTTTGTTTCTCCTTTGAATTGAATGGTGGTAGTGATTTGCTTAATAATTGTTAAATTAGTGTTTAATTAACTGATTTGCTTAATTTACTTCCTACCCGTAGAAATGTTAACATCCTTCATGAACTATGCGATCTGGAAGGATACATAGTGGGACGACAGAAGTTAACCACTTAAACACTTTGGAATAGGAATATTTCAGTTGAGTTTATGCTTACATTCAAGGAGATGATTTAATTGGATTGAACAGAGGATTTAGGGAATTAAACTCTTGATAGTAAATTTTCTTTAGAACTCTAGAAGGGGATTAGGGATAGAACAACTCATGTTTGACACTAAATTTTAATCACTACTTCAATGATATTCTCCAATAGATCAATTCAAAGGGTAAATTTCTTGAAACTTGAATTCATTTTAAACTTCATTTGGCTTGCTATGATAGGACTACTTTTAAAATTTAAGATACTTAACTTAAGAATTTGCAAATCAAACTCTTCAGGCTTGAATTGGTAGTGGTAGGCTAGACCTTTTCCAATTAAAATTCATCTTGTTCCCTGTGGGATTAACATCCGGACTCAAACCTGTTACTACTGATATGCCACGTATGCTTACGTGAGCTTCAAGTGCTTCGCAGTACTTAGTGTGTGTCAACATTCTCCAATGCTGACTCCAATTTCGTAAATAACAAAAAAAGATCAGCTCACTTTCAAGCTCTATGTCTCATCAATGATAGGCCATCTCCACTACCTTTGTCATGGCTCACCTATTTATGTTCAGCTTATTCTTCTCCAGAATCATTTGAAATTCCGACTCTACTTCTCTATTTCCAGTGAAAATCATTCGCCACACTCTTCAGCTAAAATCCACATTATCTAGGGCACCTTTAATCATGAAGCCATGGCAATTGCCTAATTTGTAGACTTAAATTTTATAAGAGGAAAGGCATTAGTCCAGGTTCTGAATTACAACAGCCTAGGGGCGGAACCAGCCACTTTTTGGGGGAAGGGGCCAAACTACCTCTCTAGACTCAAAGTCGGAGGGGCTAGAGCAACAAAGGTAAAAGTGACATTTCATGAGGGAAAAAATTGATATTTCAATAGAAGCAAAAGACCAAATTACCCGCCCATATAAGAAAAATCTGAATTTGAGTGGGGGTAATTACCCCACTGGACTCTACTTGGGTCCGCGCCTGTAGCAACTCGAGATGGACGAAGCCTAACAGAGTTCTTTTTTGAGTATTAGAAAGGTTTGAAGCGTTTCATACGTAAATAGAAATTTTAGGTTGTAAAATATATAAATATCACTTTTTGAAGTGCTATGTATGTAAGAACCCCTTAATTTTTTCAAGTCTTTAAACCTCCAATCAGCATAGAGTCAATCCAACAAATCATTATTCTATACACGTCTACCTTCAATATATATATATATGAGTCATTTCCAAGAAATCAAAATGGAAGACCCACATGCTCATAATAAAGTCCCAACCCTCACAACAAAGCCAAACAAGCTTAGACAATGTGGTGAGAGAGGAGAGGTTGACATGCCACTTGTATCTCCACTATAAACCATGCATCTCCCACACATAGGAAACCACCAAGAATAAGTCCAAAGATGACAACTTTGACAGCCTAAGCACTCACCCAAAATATTCAAGCAAATGGTCAATAGAGGAACTTTCCTTCCTTCTTCAACCCCTTGAGAAGAAACATATAGCTATTAACCAATATGCTTCTTCTAATCCTATTTTTCACAGTGTGGGAATCTAAAAATATGATCTTTTGGCCCTTTGCACTTGTCTCACCTCAAAAACTCCATAATAGACCTCCATAAATGCCTCTCAAAGCTCATCTCTTTCTCAAACCCCCCTCCTTCTCCACTTCATCCCCTCACTGTTCAGCACTGTAAAAAAAGCAGCCATGGTGGTCAACCATTTGATCACGCAGGAGAACACCAAGGATCTCCTCCAGCTTGATTTGCCATTGATAGACCTCTCATGGAACAGAGACAGAGTGAGCAAACTCATTGTGAGAGCTTTTGAGGAATTCGGTTTCTTCAAGCTCATCAATCATGGAGTCTCTGAGGATATTATTCAGAATGTTGAGAGAGAAAGTGAGGGGTTCTTTTCATTACCTGCTTCAGAGAAGCAGAAAGCTGGACCTCCCAATCCTATTGGTTACGGAAGCAAGAAGATTGGGTTTAATGGAGATACAGGGGAGCTTGAGTACCTTCTCTTCCACACAAATCCTTCTTCTATCTACCAGAGAATTCGAACTATTAACAGGAATGATCCCAGAAACTTCAGGTAATCATAAATTTCCGATTTTTATTATAAAGTTCACCCAAATTGTGGTATTTACAGAAACCCTCCTCTTTTTACCATTTTTCAATTCTCACTCAAATATCAAAACTTATGATAAAATCCGAACTCATATCCTTCGTTCTTATCAAATTCGCAACAGTTTGATAGTGGGACGCGCGAATAAATTGATTGAGCAGTTCAAGAAAATCATCGGAATGGTTAATTTATAAATATCAATATTTTAGGTGTTTATGATTGCGTTTGAAAATCATTTTCACACAGAGATCATCTGAAACTCGATGTTTATAAATTACCCATTGGCACACATAAATATATTATTTTGATGGTTCAAAAAATAATCTGAATGTTTTTTTTATATTAATATCACTATTTCAGATGATTTGTGTGCAATTATTTTTATATTTTACTAAGAATTCAAAGTAAAGGAGACTTAAGATCAAGTACCAGAATAATATTTTGTATTTACATGTCAGAATCTCAATGCATTTACATATCTAACTTCTAAACTCAAATATTTACAAACATATCATCTTATTCATTCATGAAAAAACATATTTTATTTTTTAATATTTAAAATTATTATATTTCTTATGTTATATTAAAAAACTTAGCTGATTGCTATATAAATTCATGAAAATTGGGTGGTGTGTATATAAATGCTACAAAAATTTAATAAGGAGGTAATTTCCATGTCACAATTATCCACAACTGGTTGTCACTTGGGACAAAGCAAATGGCGGCTTTAGTTCACATCTTTTCAAGATCACAAGATTTTCCTATCTTTAATTCCACCATTAAATTAGAGAGCCATTTTACACACATCCCACCCAATTCTTATGTATTTACATAGTAAACACTTAAAATGATTTATTTATACATTTATACCGCCTAAATATTTTCATATCACATCAAAAATATCACTATTTTTATTTTTAAAAGATGAAATACATATTGCATATATAGAAAAGATAGCATATATGTAAAAATGAAAATTTAGGAGTTATTTATATAAATACATATGAATTGAGATATATATATATATATAATTTTAAAAGATAAAAGAAAATAAAAGAAAACGGAAAAATGTCATTTTCACTTAGAAGTAATTTGTTAATATGGATAAATATTTACATACGAAGTACGCATGTAGAATTGTGTGTGTATAGATGTTATTCAGAAGGTATTGAAAGGTTATGTCAGTGTTATTGGAGGTAATACCTTCAATAACCTGATAAATCTTCCAAATAACAATAAAAAATATGAACGCGGAACCCCGAAATGTATTGATTGGTTATTAGAGGGGTTATTGAGAAGTTATACTTTAATAACCTCTCAATAACCCCAATAACTGAGTTGTTAGAAGGTTATTTTGTGAAATACACGCTCGGAACTGTGTGCGTTCAGGTTGTTTATCTTACTCTTTATTCAACAGTTGTGCGGTGAACAATTATGTGGAGGCAGTGAAAGAGCTCTGCTGTGAAATTCTAGATATATTAGCAGAAGGATTAGGGCTTGAAGACAGAAGCAGCTTCAGCAAGCTTGTGAGAGATGGAGACAGCGACTCTCTCGTCAGGCTAAATCACTACCCTCCCTATCACGCGAACAGTAACTCCAGAAATAAGGACGAGAAGGTCTGCACGAGAGTTGGATTTGGGGAGCATTCTGACCCTCAGATCCTAACCATCCTCAGATCCAACGACGTGGAAGGCTTGCAAATACAGTCTCCCACAAACGACAGGGTTTGGATTCCAGTTAAATCAGATCCTTCCGCTTTCTTCGTCAATGTTGGTGATGTGCTCCAGGTGAACATTTAGACACTTTTGTGGACGGTAAATTAGATAGTTTTGATCAATGTGCTCCTGTTACAGGCTAGGGGTGTAAACGAGCTGAACATGAGACAAGTTGAGCCTCGGCTTGCTCTCTCTTGTTCGGCTCGTTTATATTTCAAGCTCAAAAAGTGTGTTCTTGTTCGGCTCAGTTGCTTATCGAGTCGAACACGACCCGTTCAAGAGCAAATAATTGTTTTGACAACTCTAATCACGTAATCATAAGATGTTAAGGTTTAGGACAAGATTTAAAAATTATTATTTATTTTAGAACATTATTTTAATCTAATTTAATAATTTTTATTTTATTTTTTAATTGATCATTAACCATTGTAGTCGTAGTAAATTAAATTTTTTTAAAATACTACTCATCAATCTATATATATATATATATATATATTTATCTTTATTGATTTGAATTAATTTAAATTCAACTACACGAACGAACAAATCTTAGTTCATGTTCGGCTCATTAACTTAGCGAATAAGCCGAACACGAGTTGTTCGCAAACAACAAACCGTTTTGACAGCCCTATTGTAGGCTATGACAAATGGAAGGTTCGTGAGCGTGAGGCATAGAGCCATGGCGAATACGAGAAAGTCAAGGCTATCCCTGATGTTCTTCGCCGCGCCGTCGCTTGACACTTGTATCTCTGCTCTGCCGGAGATGGTCACGGGAGAGAAGCCACAGAGATACAGATCATTTACATGGGACGAATACAAGAAGGTAATGTACTCGCTAAGATTGGCTTCGGATCGACTCAGTCTCTTTCAGTTGGACAACAAGGAAGAAAATGCAAAATAATTAGTTGATTAGTTAAGTTTGAGATTGTAGTTCTCTGAATTGTTTCTGAAATAGAGAAGTGATGATTAGGGAGAAATTAAGTAGGTTTAGTGGCATTAATTTTTTTTGTTTAGGGTTAGAATATATAGGATTAGTTGAGTTCAAATTTATTGTATGTAAAATATAATATAATTTTTTTATTTGTATTGTTAATGGTTTGAATCCTTTTTAATTATTTTCATATTTTAAATCTTATGTCCTTGTAAATTTCATAAGAAGAATAGCTAAATAGAGGGAGCATTAATAAATAAAAATGAGAAAATCATCAAAAAAATATTTACATGCATAGAACAAGTTTGTTAGGTTTTTACATATTTCATATCTAAATTTTTATATTTGCGTGCATAATACTCAAATCTTTAATATCAGATAAATATATATATATATATATATATATATGATTATTATTTTTTAAATAAATAGTTTTAATTATGTTTGGAGTGTGAGTTTGGATATGCCTTTTCAACAAAAATCATTCATTGGTGGTTTGAGTCTCACCTCTTCCACAAAATATTGTACTTATCAAATATAAATCTTTTGGAGCATTTAATTGCATGCCACCTAATGCCTTTGTATTTACATATCTAACATGGAGACTATACAATTTATATTTATGTTATCCAAATATTTCATATCACATATGAAAATACTAGAGTAATGGTTCAAAATTGTATCTTGATTTTAAGAAAGGTCAAATTTAGTCCCGAAATTTTAGAATGTTCCAATTTAATCTTAGAGTATTAAAAGTTGCTCAAATCAGTCCTAAATTATATTAGTGAATTGAAGGATAAATTAGTCCGTTTGAATTATTCGTTTATTAAAGCTCAAGATTTCATCCGGTCTGGTTATGGAATCTGGAGCATTCTTAAGAAACCATAAACATTTTCTCCTCCATTTGCACGGCTTGTTGCTTCAGTTTCATCGTAGACTGCAACTTAAGATGCATACTCTTTTAAGGAAAAACAGGTTGTGGTTCGTCCACAAGTGTGAAAACTAGATAAGCTGCAATTTTAGTTTTCGGCTTGGAAACAAAGGAGAAAGAAGGAACATGCAGTGTTTGTGCACGAGCTGCATCAGTTTGTTCATTCTTATACTTTCTTCGTCTTTGTGTTAGTAGGGCTATGAATTTATCTCAAAGATCGCTTATCGCTCAGAATTTGATTCGAATTTTGGCTCAGACCAAGTTTAGATCGAAAAAAAAAGAGCCGAGCTACTAGCCAAAATTTTGGATCAATTTTTTCGAGCCTATTTTGAGCTGACCCCAGCTTGGCTCAAAATCGGATCGTAGCCACAATAATATTAGGGCTATGAATTTACCGAATTTAGCTCAAAGATTCTTAATTGCTTAAAAATTGATTTGAATTTTGGCTCGGTTCGAGATCGGATCAAAATAAACAAGCCAAGTTATGAGCCAAAATTTAAGATCGAATTTATTTCGAGCCAATTTTGGTTAAATCATTCAATCCATCCTACCTAATCATCACAAGGAAGAAGTAAAGGTCTACCCAAGAAGCATGTTGAAAGCACCAAACAGTTTCATTGAATCAAAGAGAAATCCACTAACAATTTGATACAATTTTAAAACAACCATAAATATAAAAACACTTAGCTAATTTCTCCTTTACAATGATCAAAAGATGATTCAATAAGCACACTTTCTAATTCCCCATGCCTCTGCATTGGAAAATCTCCTCCTCCCCTGCACTAGGACAAGGAACTCCAAGCAGTACCAACTAAGTACTTTTAAGAGCATCAATCTCCAACAGCTTCCACAACTCCCCAACAACCCGACATGATACATGATCCCCCGCATGTTCCCCCGCATTTGGGGTCACAAACTGCAGCAACTGCTCCAGGTAGTTTCTGTTGCTTAAGCGACAAGCTCTCGGTTAGTTGAAGAATAGGTGGGTGCCTAAGCGCCCAAAGGTTTGAAGCCTAGGCACTAGTATTGCGGCACCTAGTGGCCAATGGTTGGCACCTAAGCACCAACCTCTCAAGTTGGTAAGGCAGGACTGGCGCCTAGGCGCCAGTGCCACTTTGCTCCTTTCAACTCTAAGTCTCCTTTTGGTTTTATCACTTTAACTTCCTGTTGTACCGGCAAAAACACAAAAATATTTTTCTTAAAGTGCAATTTCATGACATGATCCCCCGCATTTGGGGTCACAAACTGCAGCAACTGCTCCAGGTAGTTTCTGGTGCTTAAGCGACAAGCTCTCGGTTCGTTGAAGAATAGGTGGGTGCCTAAGCGCCCAAAGGTTTGAAGCCTAGGCACTAGTATTGCGGCACCTAGTGGCCAATGGTTGGCACCTAAGCACCAACCTCTCAAGTTGGTAAGGCAGGACTGGCGCCTAGGCGCCAGTGCCACTTTGCTCCTTTCAACTCTAAGTCTCTTTTTGGTTTTATCACTTTAACTTCCTGTTGTACCGGCAAGATAAACACAAAAATATTTTTCTTAAAGTGCAATTTCATCCATTAAAATATGTATAAGCATCAAGAAATACTTTCTAACTTATCTACACATCAAAATCCCCCAAACTTAAAGGTTACTTGTCCCCAAGTAACACCAAAACTTAAATATTGATATAGTTAACTTCTAGAAATGATTCATGGAAAACTATCTACAATCATGCCTCAATAGATCCATAGTTAGGAAGAAGTAATTCTCTAGTAAATAAGTCCAGTTACTAGGTAATAAGAAACTTTGTATTCAACAAAGAAAATATGATTTCATATTTATTTCAAAAAGGAATTACTAACTGCTAAATAATGCACATTAGATAATAAATAAACAGAATTTGGCTCTCCTTTAAATAGTCTACTAATATTTCTTAAACATGAATAAACTTAGAATGTAATGGAGTTTTAATTTTTTTTAAAAAAAGTTTTAGTATAACCAATTTTTGTAAGTCTTCCTCTTAAGCTTCTCCTTAATTTTTTTTTTTCATTTAAACAACTTTTCTTTTTTCCTTTTTCTTCTTTTCATGCTTTAAGATTAAAGCTTCAATCCTAAGTACAATTCCTTGAGGATTACTATATCTAGATATGTATTGTAATAATTTTGAATTCTACTATCAGCTCTTTAAATTAAAACATGTCACATTCCTCTACTTCTTAATGCTTTTAAAAGTTTAAATTGTATTATAGAAATTGCAATTCCTTATAGACTAAACTCTTATGAAAGATACATCTAAGTGCACCAAATTTAACAATTATCTAATACTTTTCGAAAGTGAATATGCTAATCACTTTTCCAAATGCTGAATTTCAAACTTTACTTAACACTAGTCTAATTTAACTTACATATAGTTAAAATGAGATAACTATGTTTCTCCTTTCTCAAAATTTTAATAATTCCATATGTATCCTCACTTTTCTCATGTCAATTAAAAACAACTAATTAAATTTAATTTACTAGGGACAAATAATCTTCAGCACCATGAGATTTTTTCCCCCAAACTTAATTCTAAGCATGTACAGCAATTTGAGCATGAATTCAGATGTGGAGATAAATAACAGTAATAGTTTCTACTACATGCTCATATCATCAATAAATCAATTAGGAACAAAATACATTAACAAAGTACATTGCACAAAAAAGTTCAAATATTACAATAAAAATATAAGGAGTTCCACAATAATAGTACAACTGAGCCAAAAAAGGTACAAGATGTAGCAACGAATAAAATAAAATAAAAACTATTTATCCAAACAGAAAGAAAACAATCACTAATCCTCCTCCTCATCTTCCTCCTCATCATCTTCTTCCTCCTCTTCATCATCATCCTCCTCATAAACCTCCTTCATACAACTGAGCCAAAAAAGGTACAATATGTAGCAACGAATAAAAAAAAAAAAAACTATTTATCCAAACAGAAAGAAAACAGTCACTAATCCTCCTCCTCATCTTCTTCTTCTTCCTCTTCATCATCATCCTCCTCATAAACCTCCTTCATCGACTGGTGGGTGTGCTCGTAGGGCTAGTAAGGACAGTAAACTTGGAGCACAATGGAATTATCACCTCTGATCCACTGATTCCTCATATTAATCTCCAACTGAGCTGCCTAGAAACTAGCAAATCAAATGAATTGGCTTTTATTCTTCCAATCCATATGTGACATATGATCTGCTAAATCATAGACTACCATCTGAATGATAGAAACATCATCCTCTAGCCTGCCCAATCCTAAGTCCTTAGAAGAGTTTTCAATTAGTCATTTTGGCTCAAGGTTATCTGTTACCACCTCAGGCCCTTCCCAGTCACTTTTTACAATTCCTTTCCACTCCTCAATTTAATGGCTTTCACGTGTTTGTTACTCTTCTCCTTTGGGTTAACTTTAGTGTTACTAGAAAGAGTTCCAAGAGCTTTATTGCTAAAGGAAATTGCTATTTGGCACAATTAATCTTCATTATTCCTTATAGCTACAGCTTGACTCTATAATTGATTCTCTATTTGAAAACTATTTTCTCCAGAGACAACTTATTTTCCTTAAATTGTTGGTTTGAGTTAAAACCATGTGAGTGAGGTGGCCTTAAGTTTGTACAACCCTAATTATTCCAATTTCCTATATGATTAGCTTGATTATTCCCCAGTTGTTGATTTTTTATCCCTTGGTTATTATTAATCCAGTTAAAATTGGGATGATTCTTCCAACCAAGATTGAAAGAATTATAATAAGGGTTATTAAACCTATTATTAATGGCATTCATTGTATTGATTGACAAAGCACTTGGATCTACCAGTTGTCCATAAAAATTATCCTCCATGATTGGAGATCCTTGTGACTGATTTAACCAAAATTGGTCTAATTTCCAGATAACCGCCACTTAAAAAGTCAAAATTGAAAGAACGTCCTTGTCATGTACACTATCTACCTTCTTACGATTTGCTCGATCTAAAAGCCACTGAAAGTTATTTGTTGTCATCTCCTCAATCAAAGAATGGACCTCATCTGAGGTTTTGACATAATGGAACCACCTGCAACCGCGTCTATAATCGACTTTTTTAGTTAAATATTTGGGTTTGCAGCTTTCTAATTCCCCTAATAGGAGTTTGACTTTTAACGAAGTGGTGCATAACATTTCCAAATGACTTCAAAGTTGGGAAAATTCCTTATTATCCTTTGGAGAGAGGTTTACTTTACTACATGTTCTCACTACTCTTCCTTTGTATGCATTACAAGTGGCAAAAATTACTAAGGGTATGCAACACAAAGTGGAAATTATTTTTAACAAGTTTTTATGGGTCAGTAATGGGAGGGGGATTCATTGGGTTTCTTTGAGAAAGTTATGTAAACCAAAAAATCCTTATGGTTTTGGTTTTAAAATTTTAGACCGAACTATGGAAACAAACTACTAAAAATTGTGGCTAAAAATTAGAACTCAAAATTGCCTCTTGGCTCATTTTATGAATGTTAGATACTTTAAAAAAATGCATACATTGTTATGCACACCAAAGTTGATGATTCTCTAATTTGAAAGGAGCTTTTAAAAGAGAGGGACAAGGTTAAACATATTTTTTCTTTGGGACATTGGTAGAGGTAATGTAAACTTTTAGCTTGATGACTGATCTTTAATGGGCCCCCTTAATAACTTTGCTATGGGAACTCAAAATTATATGTTGAAAGTGTCCGATTTTTTGAACATATATGGATGGGATTTTCAAAATCTATTTTAGGTGCTTGATCGAGAATGATTTCTTATTTAGTTGAAAAAGTTTATTTTCACATAAAATTCTTTTGTTATAAAGCTCAAAAAACCAATTACAAGTCCAAGCTAACACAATGTTTGCAGCATCATTATGAGGCCATTAATTTCCAGGCTGAACCGAAAAAATTGTGGTTCAACTTATAAGGTTGTGCAGGCCGCCCCTTGACATGATTAAAATTAACATTGATGGCAGCTTCAAATCAAGGGTTTAATAGAGTATTTCTTACTAATCTAGGTAAATGTTTTTTTTTTTTTTTTTTGCTTCTAAATGCTCTTCTGTCAATGCATTATATTCTGAATTAATGGTTGTTTTAAGTTGTTTACAAATTATGAAACAATTGAGGATCTTCAACATGCATATAGAAACAGATTCTACCCAGATTTTTAAGATTCGTAAAGGAGGAGTTCTTTGTACGTGGTATGGGATAATAGTGTGGAAAAGGTTTCTAGTTTGTTGTCATGCTTTAATATTATCTGGTCTCATTGTCTTAGAGAAAAGAATCAACCTGCGGATTAATTGGCTAAATGAGGTGCGGTTTCGGAAGGCATCCACATTAATATCAATCCTCCTAGAGAGGTAGTTGTTCTTATTCATGGTTATCTTTTATCATTTGGTTTTGTTGATGAGTATTTGCTTTGTGTTTTGTTATCTTTTCTTGTATTTCATTTTATGTGTTGTATTCTCGGTGGAGGATCCATATATTCTATTTTGTGTGAGTTGGTTCTATATCTTTCTTTTGTTAATTAATTTTTTTTTCGGATTAATATATATATATATATATATATACATATATATATATATATATAATATACTTCACAATTTCTCGTCATTTTTAATTTGTGACTTATCCCAAAGTAGCTAGCAGCAACATCTGCACTCCCAGCGTAACTGCGGGCCGCCGGCGCTGGTTACTCATCGCCGCCCCCGCCCATCCACCATGGGAACCCTAGGCGCTTCTTTCCCTCAGCTGCGATTCCCGCTGCTAAATTCTCCCTCTCCACACAGAAAACTATCCACTCCGCTTTCTTCCTGCATTCGCCCCAACTCTCGACTCGGCGCTACCCGTTCTCAAGGTCTGTCTTTACTTTTCGATCGATATTGTTTTCTCTCATATGGAACTCATAGTTTCCGTTTACAAATTCTTCGTTTATATATATTTTCTCGCAATGGTGCAATAAAATCTCACTGTTGAATGAACTGATTCAGTAATTTTAATGCCTTCTGTGGTCTTCTTGGTGGAATTTGGCTCTGTAGAAGAAATAAAACGAAGCTTTAATGTTGTTTGCAGTTCAAGTTGATATTATACTTTCTACAGTTAGGGTTTGGTTGAATGTTGAAATTTTGTAGTTGTGATTTATGTTCCGTTAAAATTGTTTTTATCTACTATCTCATTCATCTCGTTAGATTTAGTAAAGCCGGATCTTTAAGCTGAATCAAAGGCAAAATTCAGGACCTTAAATCCCAAAATTCATAAATCCACAGAACTTAAGTAATTTTTTTGCTTGGCTCGGTTTCATAAATCCCATGATAAATCCTATTAATATGCCCGACCAAACACTCCCCTTAAGTTTGATTTTAGAAGTGTTTAAGTTTGACTTTCGATTTACGGTTCGATTTTACTTCATATTTAACCGAATGAACCAAAAACCAATTTTTATGGGAAATCTTTCTTGACATGTTTAGGAAGTAATTATTTTAATAATCAACATTACATAATTCTTACTTTGTAATATTCATTCTCTCTTGTTATCATTATATCCTTACACCTTCAAATTATATTTCAATTTGTGTAAAACCAGACCATGTAAACCGAATTAAATTTCAGTTTGACTGGTTCGGTTTTATCAAAATTTTGTTTGGTTCGGTACATCAAATTTTGGATTTTGATTGAAGTGGGTTTGCCTAATTTGAAAACCGAACCATCTGAACCTACCGAACGCTCACCATAATCCTAGATTTAGTAAGTATTGTTTCTTCTCAAAAAAAAATTTCCAGTTTTCCCTTAAATACCAGATTTATTAAATCTTGATGTTGGTAGGATTTAGTAAATTCAAATTTATAGAATTTACCAAATTTGATACCAAACAACCCCTTGGTGATTTTGCAAACACAAATAGGGGTGCAATTCAATCGGATTGGTTCATTTCTAGACCAAATTAATACCCAAGCCAAATATGTTTGGTTCTAGTATTGTTGAAATTGTGCCATACCCTAGTTACATCAGAACCAAATTGGATCTGTATTATATAACTTGATTCAATCCTTGGATGTAAATTTAGACTACCCTCCATTGCGAAACTAATGCAATGAACAATAAAGGAAACAAAAAGAATAACACTAATGCATGTGAAAAATGCAAGATGGGAAAAATCATAAGCATATGAGAAGAAAATTCATTACTCTCAAAGAAATTACGAAGGGTAGCACTTAGGGTTCGATCGTTGATTTTCTTCTCATGTGAAACACTAATGGAAATATCATGTATATAGCCGTGTACAAAAAACCTAATAAAACCAACCCTAAAAACATAAAAGTCTATACTACATGAACTACACTATCAGCTCAATTTCTCCATTACCACAAATCCCTAAACATATTCTTCTTAATTTTGGTTGCACTGCATATGTCGCACCGCAGACTTTTCGATCCAAGCCCAACAAAATTCAGGCCACAAATTCTAACACTTACATTTACTTAGATAAAATACATGATTAAAGGTGAAGAAGAAAAATATGGATCATGAATCTTGTTTATCAAATACCAATATGCAGACTTGATCACATAAAATATCCATCTTAGAATTAAATAGAAATGATGGTATGAAACATCCCATCACTCATTATAGAATGAAACTTAATTTGGCATCCTTTTAACGTTTATTTTGGAATTAAGTAGAAATAAGATAGAGCAACTATCTATACATTAATAGAAATTTTTTTTAACACATTACATTTCTTTCTTTGGTTTTTGAATATTTTTCAACACCATTATTCAAAACATGAATAGTAATAGCTTGATAAATTACATAAAATCATTGACAAACTATTAACTAGGATCTCTACTGGGTTTCCTTTCTTTATCATATCGGGTATAGCTTTTGTTCAGCTTTGATGAATTTTTGTTGCATATACATACATACCCCGCAACCCTTACGTATTAACATACCTAACATCTAAGCATTCATATTGACATGCTTACCTCTCAAACCATTAATGTCACAACAAGAATAACATGATCACTATCTTTTTTAAAAGTGAAATACACATTTTCAATGCACACTTTTATGATACCAAGGCGTTATAAGTGTAAATATCAAACTTTAGCTGTTAGATATGGAAATGCGAAAGAATTATATAGTATGTATATAAATTTTCCGTACTTTTTTACAGCTCTTAGGAGGCATGTGTTGTCTTCTCTCTTCGCGGCTTCTATCTTCCCACAACTTGGATTCAGCGGGGTCAGCATAGCTGAACCATCAGATGAATTTAAAGAATATATAGATATATTTGATGGTTACTCGCTATTGTATCCCAAAAATTGGATACAAGTTCGAGGGGCCGGCGCAGATATATTCTTCAGGGACCCCTTCGTTCTTGACGAGAACTTATCGATCGAATTGTCGTCGCCTTCGTCATCGAGATATGTAAGTGTTGAAGATTTAGGACCTCCAGAATCAGCTGCGGCAAAAGTTCTGAAGCAATATTTGACGGAATTCATGTCTACGAGATTAGGCGTTCGTCGTGAATCAAGCATCTTGTCGACATCATCGAGAGTTGCAGATGATGGGAAGCTCTACTATCAGATTGAGGTAAGGGGCTTGAAGGGCTTTTACTGTCAATTTTTCATGTGTTTCTGAAGTTTCTGTCTTTATTTATGTTTTTTTCCCTGTAGACTTGGTTAGTATACAGCTAAAAAAGGGGAATTTAGATACATGCTACCTATTTCCTATATATTTACATATCAAGCGCCTAAATTTTAATTTTACATTTGCCACCCAAATTTTTCGTATTCTTAACCTTTTACAAGTGAAAACAGCTTCTCATGCATATGTAAGATGGTATATATCTTACATACCTCCCAACGCTTGCTTGAATTAAAAATGGTTTTAGCAGCATAATGTAAGTTGGTAGAGAACCATAAAGCTCTTAACTGATTTTAAGATACTAAGGACTTGTTTGGGGCAGCTTTCATGCTAATTTACTTTTTAAAATGCCGTTCACACCTTCATTCGATTGTTATTTTGTTGTTGTTTTTTAGAAATTTTTGTGATTGAAAGTTACTTTTTACAATCAGATTTGAAAATGTATAACTATATCAAAGTCAATGTCCGACGCCTTCAAAAAAGAAATATATTTATAATATCCACAAAAATTTTCACGAAAGTTTCTTTCTCTATAACATCTTTACAACCGTCTTAATAAAAGCCCGCAATCATCCCAAATGAATCTTAAATATATTACAAACCAAGTAAGGATATCACATGTTTAACATCACTTCAAAAATACCAGTATTATTAACTTTTTAAAAGTAACATATACATTTTCATGCATAGGTTTGTAACACCAAAGTGTTATAGATGTAATTATCAAACTTTAGGTGTTAGATATATAAATATACAAGAATTGTGTGGTCTGTATGTAAATTTCCCTTTAAGCAATGTGTTTCAGCTCCGTCCCTCTTTTAATTTTTTTTGTAATGCATCATGGATTGCACTCATCTCAATGCAAAGCTAACAATTTTAGAACTCAGCCCATCTTGATGTACTGCGACTTGCAACACTCCAATTGATATATCCTTCCATCCATTTTGTCGATATTAAAATGCATTGAGACTTGCCAATTTTCTTTCATTTTTTTCTTCAAGAGAATTTGCATACATACCACCGAATTCCTATGTATTTACATATATCACATAAAAAAATCATCATTTTAACTTTTAAAATGTGAAATATATCTTTGCATGCATTGGTAAGGTGAGGGCATATATGTAAATATTTTAGATATGTAAATGCATAAAAATTTAGTGGTATGCATATAAATCTTCCTAATTTGTAATGAGAAGATGCTGCCCACTAATATTGATACATGCCACATAATTTTTATATATTTGCAAATCTACTGTTATAATTTTGATATTAATTTATATAATATTTAAAACATAAATATCGCATCAATTATATCACTAATATTAACTTTCTTGAAGTGAAAAAATTTCATGCATATGTTATAATGTGATTATGATTCCAAAGTATTATACAAGTAAAAGGTGTATCTACATACATATCACTCAGTTCCGATGTATTTACATATCAGACGCCTAAATTTTATTCTTTTTTACATTTCTACCGCCCAAATCTTTCACATCACATCAATAATATCACTATTTAACTTTTAAGAAGTGAAATTTATATTTTCATGCATAGCGGCATATATCTAAAAATTAAAGTTCTGATATCAGAGATGCAAATACATTGGTATTGAGTGGTATGTATGTAAATCTTTGCATAACTATATATCATATTTTAGGTATCAAACATACAAATACTTGAGCACCATGGGATATACATGTAAATTTCTTTATTTTTATGTCAATTTCAGGTAAATATCAAATCATATGCAAACAATAATGAGCTAGCAGTGATGCCACAGGACAGAATAGTTCAGTTAGAATGGGACAGAAGATACCTATCTGTTCTTGGTGTTGGGAACAATCGCCTGTATGAGTTGAGATTACAAAGCCCTGAAAATGTGTTTCTGGATGAAGAGAAGGATCTGAGAAGAGTGATGGATTCCTTCAGAGTCCTCAATTTAGTAAATTGATTTTCTTTTCTTTTCTCTTTTTTTTTTTTTTTGTTACAAAAGATTTCCCAGATGTGAGTGAGAAATGTAAATTTTTTGTCAAAAAAATCATGACAATCATGACCATGTCATAAAAGGTTTCTGGATGTATACAATTTGTTTTGTGACATTGTAATTTTGTTTTTTTTTACATTTCTACCATGTTTTTATATTTGTAACAGTCAAACTTTGTTTTCTATGTTTTTGCAAATGTTTTATCTCACATATGACATAAGAAATATCATTTTTTTTTTTATTTAAATATTTAAAATGCATCTTTTCTGTGCATAGATAAGATGACATATATGTAAAGTTAGATGTTAGATATGTAAATATATGTTTGTTCCGTGATCTTCTGATAATTTTTTTTTGGTGATTTTGGCTAAATATGACATTATTCTTATGTATTTATGTATTTGACGCATAAATTTTTATTTTTTTATTTATAGCATTTTATTCGGGCATGAAAAGATGTCTCTTTTTTTTTAGTTAAAAATTGGTTATTTTTATGTGACATAAAAAAATTGTCTATAAATTAAAAAGTATGCCAGCAGAAATATTAATATTATTATCTAGCATTTAAACCTAAGATATTTATTAATAAGAGAGACGTATAATATTAAATTTAAATAATTTATATACCGATATAAATTATTGAAAAAAAATGGAAATAAAATGAAAATAATAAAAGGCTCCTCAATTATCTGGCTAATTTAATTATTTTAATACTGAGATTTTCTTATCATCACATTTACTCCATAATTAATTCAAGGAATATTTAAACACATACTATTTAATTAATATATATTTATATCTTTTTATACACATGCCACCTTATCAATTCAGGAAAAGATGTATTCATTTTTTTTTATAAGTTACAATATTTATATTTTTAATATTGTATCAAAGATTTTGATGATATAAATATAAAAATTAAAATTTAAACATTAGTCACAATTCTTATTATTTCTCCAGAGTTTTTATAACATTTTTTTTTTTACTGAATCTACGATATAAATAAAATTATTTTAATGAGTAAATATCAAAATCTTAAAATTTAGGATGTTTTTGAAAAAATCAATGTCATGGTTTGGAGGTGACTTTCTTCTCTTAGAGTGAGAGAAGAGGTCGCCCGTCCCTCCCCAATCAGAAGGTTTGTGTTCTGATGGGCGCTCCGACGGTTTCTCGTCGTTTTCCACTACTCAGTGTGGTGGTGGAACATTGGCAAGTTAATAAAAAATGTGCTTAGAGAATTAAAAGAAGAAACGCCAATAAATAAAAATTGTTGGCCATGAAATTAAAAAGTGCAAAAAAAAGATAAAAACAAATAAAAAAATTAAGCTATTTTTAATTCATCATATGTAAAAGCTTGGAGAATTGAAAAAAATATATATAAGGTGTCTCATAATAAGCCTAAGCGGACAACGTAGGATGCCAACAATTATGTTTTTAATGATCTTTATAATAAATTTAATGTTAAAGAAGGTGAGTGATCAAAAAAAAGAAAACAAATTAAAGAACTAGCTCAAATGTATCAATGATAAAAATCAAAAAAATATTTTTCCTGTACGAGAATTTTCAATATAAATAAGTTAAAAAATATTGTAAAAATATGATCGACTTTAACAATCTGAATATCCTAAATAACAACAAACATTTTTATTTCAACCGTCGCATAAGTAAAACAAAAATTAATGATAAAATGGTGTAAACAAATAATAGAATTTGATGGCATTTTAATGAGAAATGTAGAAATATTTAAGAGGTCCGAGAATTTCTTAGCTTGCGAATTTTTTTAATATTATTTAAAAACCAAACTAAAAAACTTTTTAATGACTTGATAAAGAGTCTATTTATTCATATTATTAAGAATAAAGGGACGTACAAATGTGCAAATTATAGATGAATTGAATTAATGTTTCATATTCTAAAGTTATGGGAGAGAGTAATTGAACATAGCCCATGATGTGATAGAACTTAGATTCATACCAGACTAGCCTATCTTGAAAGTTGTACATTTATTGAGAGAATTAATATAAAAATATAAACCCAATATTTTTACATAGGTTCAAGCATAAGGAGAATTAACCCAATATTTTTCTTTTTTGGTTGAATAGCTTGACGCCTACGCACAAAATGTGAAACAAACATATCCATGAAAGAATTAGTGTAGCTCCATGATAGACAAAAGTAAAGAGTCGTCTCACATTAAAAGACGACCATCTGATCATCCGGTTAGGACAACAGATGCTTTGGGTTCGACTTATGTTAAGAAAGATAGAGGTGGACCCAAAATGACTTGGGCTTATTATATAAAAAAAAAATGATTTTAATTTATTCGAATTAAATGAAAATATGACACTGATTTGGGCTTACTGTATAAAAAAATGGTTTTAATTTATTAGAATTAAATGAAAATATAACACTCAATAGGATATAACAGAGAAAAAGGATTTTCAAAACTCTTAACCAAACTATTTCTACAACTCATGTTACAGATAGTCCAGTAAAATATAACAAAGGTCTCAATCAGATGCAATAAAATAGTGTTGCAGATTAATAACAAGCACAGCATACAAAAACTATGACAAAAAAGTAACAGAAAATCCATAAACTGGCAAATATAAACCAGAAAATTGCAGGATTGACCTCCATCACATTCTCTCTTCTCTCCTGCGAGGTGCACATGTGATAATCTGATCAACCCTCAGAATCATCTCAGCAGCCTCAGTAGCAGACAGTAAGACCGCCTGCTTAACTTTGAAGGACTCTGATATACCCAATTTCTCCATGTCTCCAACCTGCAACAATACAATTGCTCCATTATGTTTAAATGGCATGAAATAAAGTGATTTTAGTTCGCAAAATAAATTTAAAAATAATTAAATTATTTTAGAGAATATAAGACTCAAATCTTTATAATCATAGTAAAAATACTACTAATAATTTATATGCTTACATGTGATTATGAGTGACACATATATACATGCATATAAATAAAAAATTTTGGTGTTAGACATATAAAAACATAAGAATATATGCATGTGAATTCCCCAAAAGAGCACTGACATACATGTTACACAAGTCTTGTGCATTTACATATCTAACACCTAGCCTTTAAAATTTACTTGCCTGACACTATTGAACTTTGACATCACATAAAAAATACAACTAATACTAAACTTTTTAAAGTGAAATATGTCTTTTCACACATATGTTTTGATGTGATTATGATGAACACTTTTTAAAAGGGACACGCTTTTTATTGATTATGATAATAAAGTGTTTTCTATGTAAATATACAATTGTAGGAGTTAGATATGTAGATGCATAAGAGTTATATGAGATGTATATAAGTTGCCCATGAAGGTATTTACATATATAGCACACAATTCTTATGTATTTACAGCTCTATGGCCTAAATTTTAATATTTATGTATATAATACTCAAATCTTTAACCTCGCACTAATATGCATGATTATATTTTGATATAATAATAATCCTAAGGTAGTCTACACACACACACACACACACACACATATATATCTATATATATAACACCAAATCAAAAATATGACTAATAATAACTCTCTTAAAGGTGATATACACATTTTCATACATATGCATTGATGCGATGACAATTCTAAAGTGCCATACATACAAATATCAAACTTCGGGTATTAAATATGTAAACAAATAAGAAAAATATGTGGTTCGTATGTAAATTCCCATATTTTTTTTATCACCATAAGTATGGTAAAAAAGTAAGAGAAAATTTTGGGACTTACACTTCCGGATATAACATCAATTCCTGCATTGCTCCTCTCTTTGTGGTGCTCTGCTCTCAGCTCAGAAATAAGCTCAGCACTGTCCAACCCAGCATTATCAGCTATGATGGTTGGTATGGCTAGGAGAGCACGGGAGAATGACTCGATGGCAAGTGACTTTTTGCCCGGAGTCCGGCGAGCAAGTTCGTCTACCTCTTTCGCCATCACCATCTCCGGCCAGCCGCCACCGAGCAATACTCGGCTGTCGTTCACAGTTTGGGACAACACACATAGAGCATCATGCAGGGACCTTTCGGCTTCGTCCAGGACATGCTGGCTGAAAATTAAAAATTAAAACAGAATAATAATATATCAAGGAATATTTACATACATACCATTCAATTCCTATATACTTGCGTATCTAAAACTAAATTTCATGTTTTACATATATGTCATCTTAAATATATGCAGGAAAAAGTGTACTTCGCTTTTTGACAGTTAAGATGGTAGTATTTTTTTATAAGATATGAAAGATTTGGGTCGTATAAATGTAAAAAAACTAAATTTAGATGTTAGATATGTAAAAACATAGGGAGTTTGGTTGTTCTTATGTAAATATTCATTTAACATATGAATGCAAATGGTGTATTGCACTTTAAAAAAGTTGATATTAGAGGCATCTTTATGCAATATTAAGTAAATATCAAAATTTTAACATTAGGTATGTTATATATAAGAATTATGTAGTATGTATCAATATTAGTGGCCAGCATTTACTCATTAAAAATTAAGAACATTTACGTACATACCGCTAAATTATTATGTATATACATATCTAACAATTAAACTTCAAATTTTAAATATACGTGCTACCTTATCTATACATGCTTTTTAAAAGTCCGAATAGTTGTATTTTCAGATGTGATATGAGAGTTTGGGTGGTATAAATGTAAAAAAACAAAGTTGAGTATGTTAGTACATAGAAAGTGGATTGTAACATTTATAAATAAGCAGCTTTGAAGCAATGGTAGGGTGATATATTCTGTCATAAATAGGGTAATATAAATTTTAATCTTCAATGACAATATGATATCATACATAAACAAGCGAACAGAATTCATAAAATCCTATCATTTAACTTTATAGATACGGCTGTAAATGAGTTGAGTACTATTTTGTTAAAACCAATTCAAATACCTGCTTGTTGCTAGCCATAAATGAACATATGAATATTAATTAAAAATGAGTATTATTTATGTTATTTGATGGGCCTAGATATTAAAAAAAAACAAGTAGCTTATACATTAGTTGTTAGATTATTACATTTCATTTATGTCGCAAATAATATATGCAATTTTCAAAGTGCATGCAACATAAGAAAATGATAATATAACTTACAATAAATCATCAAATAAGTAATTAAATAATTATTTTATAGAGTTCTTAGCGAGCATCTTATTGAACAACAAAAGGAGGATGTTCACAAACATAAGAGTTTTTAAAATTTTATTCAAACTTGCTCAATTACTTTAAAATGTAAAATATACCTTTTCATGCATGGATAAGAAGGCATGTATGTAAAAATTGAAGTTTAGGCTTTAGATATGTAAATACATAGGAATTAAGAAGTAGTATGAGGAATTAAGTAGTATGTATGTAAATCTTCCAAAAAGAATTTATGAAATTGCTAAAAATTGGTGCATACCTCGCCCCTCGTAATACTATTGTACACGCCTGGCCCAACTCAACACCAGAAAAGTGAATCAACTTATCTTCGCCAATCATTATTTCTTCGATAAGCTTGCAATGACCGAGCTTCACAGCCTCAGGATTATCGAAAGTAGAAGTGATTTCGCCACCTGTCACAAGAGCGAGACGTTCGATCCCTTCGAAGTCGGCATGTTCGATTGCGAGTATACCCGCATCGGCAAAAAGCTCTTCGGGAAAGTTGTAGATTAACTGTCGGTTAATGAAACAGTTGATTCCATGAGCAATAATCTTTTGAACCTTTTCCCTCATTTTTTGTTTTTCAGCGCCCTCTATCTCGGCGACCTTAGCCATCGAGTCAACTCGAACTCGAGCACCATAAATTTTCACTTTGTCAGTGTCCATAGCAGTGTTTGCCACTAATATTTTAGCGTTCTCGATCCGTTTTGGTTGGCCAATGCCAATCTTTTTGTCAAGAATGAACCTATAGATGATATAGTAATAGATCAATGTATCCATAAAACAAGTAATTTGATGACCATTAAAAAGATTAGATTGTGAAAAACTGAAAAAAAATTAAAAATTTTAAAAACAGCACAAGAATATGCCGCCTTATCTATAACTGAAAAGTTGTATTTCACTTTTTGAAAGTCAATGAAGTGATATTTTTAATGTGATATAAAAATTTTGAGGTTTATAAAAGAAAAAATGAACCTAAGCTTTAATTTTTTACATTCAAACCACCTTATCAATACCAGAAAAGGTGTACTTCCCTTTAAGAAAATTTGCAAATACATAAGAATTGTGTTGCATCTATGTAAAAGCCCCAAATTCTTTACAATGGATCCAGCAGAAATCAAAATTAAGATACATCAGGAATTCAAAAAGTGAGAACAGCTACAAAAGCATTATAAAAATGAGGCCCATATCTGCAGGTGAATGAATCAGACCAGAAAGGCAGTGAAGCAAAAGGTTAAACCACCTAGTCAAAAGACAATGCAGGAAGGAGGGGTGTAACTGAGTCAAGCCGAGTCGTGAGCCAACACAGGCTTGGCTCGATAAGTTGCTCGTGAGTTGAGCTCTATGAGCTAACAAGCCAAGCTCAAGCCAACCATGACTTGGCTCCTTAGTTCGTATTTATAGATCTAACACCCAAACTTCACTTTTTAAAATTATACCACCCAAATCTTTCATATCACATCAAGAATACTAGTATTTTAACTTTAAAAAGGTGAAATACACCTGATCATGCATAAGTAAGGTGGTATGTCTGTAAAAATTGAATTTTAGGTGTTAGATATGTAAATACATAAGAATTGAGCGGTATGTAAGTCGATCTTCGATTAGACAAACAAAATAAATAAATACTTAGCATGATGTCGCCTTGTGCCCATATGACTGCCATAATAATGGCCTGGAGATCCAAAGAACAAGATACTATAGAGATATAGCCATAAGAATGCAGAGGCTCTTTTATATGGTGTATTTGGAAAGTTTAAAAGGGACATAAACCAGCATACATACCACACAATAGCCACTTTTGTAAAAAAAAAACACTTAATTCATTTCACTGCATTAATTTTACTCAATTTGTGATGTATATGACAAAGAAACTTGTGCTTAAAACTTCTTAAATGGACAGATGACAGTATTATATGTAAAATAAAATTGGGAAATCAGCATACATACCACACAATTCTGATGTATTTACATATCTAACACCTAAACTTTCATATTTACATTTTCGGTGTCATAAACCAGTGCACGAAAATGTATCTTTCACTTTAAAAAATAAGTCATATTTTTTTATGTAATATTAAAGATTTGAATGTTATATATGTAAATATGAAAGCTTAGGTGTTACATATGTACCAACTTACACAAATAAAAGAAGGGGTATTTACATGCATACCATCCAATTCCTATTTATTTACATATTGAACACCTAAACTTTACTTTTTTACATTTATACCACCAAAATCTTTCTTATCCCATTAAAAATACCACTATTTTATCTTTTAAAAAGTGAAATACATCTCCACATGCATAGGAAAAGTGGCATATATGTAAAGATTGAAGTTCAGGTGTTAGATATGTAAACACACAGGAATTAAGAGGTATACATGTAAATCTTCCATAAAAAAACATTATTTAAGCAAGATTCGGCAGAATATATGTAGTTTCACACAAGATCTAAAGCTAAAATATATTACATGCCACAATGGAGGAAAGCTTGATTTTTTACCCTTCATCCAAAAATGAATCTACCAAGGATCCTCCAGCCTTCTTGATGATTTGGATAGCCTCCAGGTTTGTACTACCCTGGTAAATTTGCAAGATAATTATCTTATGTGCAATGCAAACAAAGTAAGTAATTGAAGTTCACCAAAGTACTAAAATGCAAAGCTTGTACTGTATTTATAGGCACCAGGAGCAGGCAAGGCAGAAACACTACATACATAATTTTTTGGGCATTTACATTCATGCATACCACCCAATTCCTATCCGGGCACTTTTGTGTGGCATTCTTGCAACTTAAGATCATTATAGGCAATAGTACTTGAGCCACATAATCCTGTCTTTCATCTGAGGAACAAATTGGTGAGCTCCACATAGACCATTGAGCAATTTGACAATGATCTTCTCTACTTTGAATGATAGATGGTACAAGGTACCATCAATCAAAGCATATGATCATGATCTTCTCTTGAGGAAGTTTGCCCTTTTGCAAATATTTAATGAAAAGTTGTCTCCAATCAAATCATTTCTACTATTATGGCTAGGCTAACATTCTCCTCATTCGAAGACTTATGAAGGTATTCCTTATCTCTGTGTGACAAAACATGGTGATTCTGTAATTCTAGAGTAATGGATTCCTTTTCAGTAAAGGCACATTACAGTGGGCTTTGCTAAAGCATCTATCATATACATAGAATAATTTCATATTAGAAATTTGCTCAAGTAGCTTCATTGTGTACTAATAGCATTGGTGGAGCTTCAGTATGAGAACTACATAGATTCCAACAACTTGATTGATTATCAATTAGGAATCTTCCAAAAACCTCTTCTTATTGTTCATCAAGATAGTTAACCGTAAGCCATTAATCAGAGCATCATGTTCTACTTTATTATTTGAGAAAAGCTTTGATAAATTGTAAGACAAATGCATCATCCATTGATAAGAAGTTATGAATATAAGACTAATTCCTACTTTTCCTAGGATAGTATATTACTATTTGTCACCTTTTTCTGAAGATGCCTCGACATAAAAAATACATCTCCCAATAATAGTTACTTTTTTTTTATTTAAACTCATGATATGTTCATTAAAAAGGTCATCATTCAACAGTGAAGCAACAAAAAACTGGTGTGCTACTAGAAAATCAGCTAATTCTTTATTTCTTACAGCACGTAAGGAGAAGAAGGTTATATCGAATTAAAATTGTAGCATCAACGATCACACTTACATTCCAAATGGATCTGGCCAAGTTATCATAAATTGTAAAGTATTAAACCTTGAAATTACGTTGACCTTATGAGAAAGTCTATGCTCCTTAATTTCTGAGCAGCAAAAAACAAGGACAAATAATATTTCTTAATTAGAGGATACTTAAAATCCATAAGAATAAGATGATGACTTGAATAATAAAGTGAATTCTAATTTTCATGTTCATTAGTTTAGTTAATAGAGCTCCAAGAGATCCACCTAGTGTCATAACACAAAAGTATTAAAGTTCTATACAGGATTGGAGCACTCCCAATGGAGCTTAGCATCCATCCTTATAAAAATAGTAAATGGGTGACACCAACTAGAGAGATTAGAAATAAAGCATTTAAGATAAACTAAAATTACTTAAACGGATCTTAATTGAGTTAAGTTTTTAGAAGGTGGAACTCAGAATGGCTTTGATCTTATAAAGATCCATTTCCATGCAATGGTGCCTCACCAAAATCGAAAGAAATTTTCTATAGTCATCCTAAAGGAATAGTTCAGTGGGTTTATTTTGAGACTATAGTGACCTATCTGTACAAATATAATTCTCAAATCAAATAATTTTTTTTTCTTTTCCTTACTTGATATAACATTAAACCTAGTTGTGAATAAGTTTTTGTAAAGATCTTAGTCTTGCTCCTAGTTTTTAGCACCAACATTCTTGAGAGCAAAAGACATAATATCAAAAAAATATATTTTAATAGGACTATGAAATTTGAAGTACTTCTCATCCTCAAGTGCCATCATAAATGTATTATAAACAGATGACCCATCCATGAATTATAAAATTGCATATAAAGTTAGGGGACCCAATAGGTTCGCTCCCAACAGGACACTCAATAGAAGAAGGCTCTATGGAAGAAGCCTGAGAAAGAGATGTTTCGCCTGTATCATTTGAAGAATCACTCAAATCATCATGGATGCGGTAAGCGTCGTCGAAAGAGGGCAATAATGGATATTGCTCCTCTCCTTCACTAAGTATACGGATATTGTGTGTCGTGGATGCAGTGACACGACATATGGATATGCCGTGGAGGCAGTGACACGAAAGAGCAGGCATGTCGTGAAGGCAGCGACCCGAAAGATAAGTGTGTCATGGAGGCAGTGGCCCGAAGGGGTGGGCGTATCGTGGAGGCAGCAGCCCGACGGATGGGTGTATAGTGGAGGCAGTGACCAGAGGATGAGCGTGTCGCGGAGGCAACGGCCCAAAGGATGGGTGTGTCGTGGAGGCAGTGAAAAGAAAGAGCCGTGCCGTGAACGCAGCGACCTGAAAGAATGGGTGTGTAGTAGTGGCAGTGACCCGAAATGGGTGATAATCCTCACTAAGGAAAATCATATAAGTGGGGAGAGCGTATGAATAGACACTCAAATTACAACTCAAGCATGTGATAATGACTATGCAAGATGTCATGCAAGACACCATTGGGGAGAATCATCTTGCCCCAATAACGACCAAACACACTTACAAATGACAAGCACATACAAGATATAGTGCACCATGCAAGCAAGTAATCAGACACTAATGCACATGCGAAACATATATTATGCAAGTGATAGGTCGAACGAGCCAGGGCGATCGGTTGAACCTAAGTGATCGACTGATCGGGTCGGAGCGGCCGATGATACCAAGTGATCCTCTGATCGAGTCGGGGCAACGATCAAACCAAGGTGATTGGTTGATCGGGCTTGGGCGACTGGTAGGACAAAAGTGGTCGGTCGATCGGACCGGGGCAATCGGTGGGACCAAAGTAGTCGGTCGGTTGGTTGAGGCAAAAATGATCTCGATGGGGCCAGAGAGACCAATCGAGGCAATAGTGATGTTGACTGGGTCGGGGCTGCAAGTTAAGGCAAAAGTGATACCAATCGGGTCGGGGTAGCCAGTTGAGACAATAGTGATGTCGACTGGGTCGGAGTGACCAGTCACGGCAAAAGTGATGACAACGGGGCCAGGACGTTCGTTCGAGGCAAATTGTGATGTTGATCGCGTCGGAGTGATCAATCGAGGCAATAATGATGTTGACCGGGCCGAAACGGCCTGTCACGACAAAAAGTGAGATGCATGAAATGCAACATGTTACGGTGCAAATGATCACAAACAATAGTGAGCAGCACTCATGCTAACAATCTCACATAGGCACCTAGGGTTCAACTTTTGGATTTGCAGCATAGCCACCTCCTGTTTTGGCGAGGTGTGCAGGGAGTTTCACCTCCAGATCTCCAAAAAGAGAAAACACTCTACGATGTTGTGAAATGGGCTAGCTACAAATCTTTTTCCATTTCACAACTCAAGATTTTGCAAGCTGAGTTAGCTACAAAGCTTTTCTCACATTGCAAAATCCAAACATCCCAACCCCTCCAAAAAATGTTAGGGAAAGCCAAAGCAAGGGGAAATTGGGATTCCAACCCACTAGGATTTAGGTCTAAGATTCGCACAGAAAATCGCTCGACTCGGCAAGGGCTTTGGCCATGCACAGGATTCCTAACCTAAGACTTCCTCTAGGAAATCAATGGCCAATCCAAGGGAGTGTGGTTGTGCCGACTAGCGTCTGCCGACCACGCTCACCCCGTGTGGGCGACCGGAACCCACAACACCTATCCTAAACTATTCCTAGGGTCAGCTAAGAAGAAAATACGTGAAGGGTTTAAGGAGGTTATACCATCGCGATGGTTGATCGAATTTACCATTTACATTTATACCACCCAAATCTTTACATAACATAAAAATACCACTATTTAACCTTTTAAAAATTAAATACACCATTTCACGCATGGGTAAGCTGGATATGAATGTAAAGATTGAAGTTTAGGTGTTAATTATGTAAATACATAAGATTTAATGGTATGTACGTAAATCTTCCTTTTTCGTTTATAATGATAACATCTACTATTATCTTTCCATCATAATTTGGTGAAATTGTAAGAAATTAAAATGTGGGTAGAAGGGCAATTAAAAATAAAGTTAAATATATCCATGTAACCACCAAATCCAAAAAGAACTTATAGAAACTGTTCTCTTTTGATGTGAGGAAAAGAGAAGGCTATGCTCCGTAACGTTGTGTTCATGAATTAATTTTTTGTTTAGAATTTTAAAATTCACCAACTCAAGGAAAGTATCCAATCTTACAAAAACTATACAATAAAAAAAAATACAAGGCTACACCTCAGAGCTTTCTTTGAGAGCCTCGGATGGAGCCATGCCTTAAATTGCACAATTTTACAAAAGCAGCGGGTGGTTATTGTTTAGGGATGAGATTGTTAAACACCAAAAACTAGTTATTGATGATTAAATAGATCACATTTTACCACCTAGATCTAAACCATAGCTATTTCACCTAGCTCCAGTACACCAAAATAGCAGCCAACAACGTGGATGTTTAAGAAAAGCAGAGTGAAAGGGCCCCCCAAAGACAAATATTTTCTTTTAGCCTGATTTATAAACAAGTCAAACACAAACAATCTTTTTTTCAATTACGGTTGACTCAACTTAGCAAGAATTGATTTAATAATTAAATAGATAATATTTATTATAATTTTTTTATAATGATTTTTTATATTGTATTTAAAAAATTTTAATTTTATTATATTTTTTGAACATTCGAGCTAAACTTGGGCCGAACATAAGACGAAATGAACAAACGACTTCAAATCGAGTCGAATATGAACATATGATTCTCGAGTCATTTCAAATATGAACTCATTTTAAATAACAACGACAAAAAAACCTTTATCCCACTAAGTGGGGTCGGCTACATGAATTATTTTTATCTATTGCATCTTATTTAGTGTCATTTTCTTTAAATTTTAATCAATTAAACTCATTTTTTATACAATATGCCCAAGACTTCCTAGGTCTATCTCTGTCTTTTTTAACATATATTGAATCTAAAACATCTACTCCTCTAATTGGATCATCAGATGATCGACGTTTAATGTGACCAAACCATCTAAGACGACTCTCTCTAACTTTGTCCATCACTGAAGCTACACCAACCCTATCATGGATATATTCATTTTGCATTTTGTCTCAAAGTGTAAATCCGCTCATCCACCTAATCATTCTCATCTCGGTAACACTTAACTTAGTTGTATGCTACTCATTTAAAGGCCAACATTCAGCACCATAGAGCATTGCAGGTCTCACTACCATCTTATAAAATTTTCCTTTCAGTCCAAGCGGTACTTTTATATCACACAATAAATCCAAAGCATTCCTCCACTTCAACCAACCAATTTTAATTCTGCTAATAACATCCCCATCAATATCACCTAAAATGTTCACAGCTTTTGATAATTTGATCACCAATAGTTACAATTCTGTCACTAGAGCGACTACTACTGACATTACAGTCCATGTTTTCAGTTTTAGTTCTACTCAAAAGAAGGCCATTAGACTCCAAGGTAGACCTCCGGTAGACCTCCATAATTCAAGTTCATAATTCAAGTTTTTCCTGACCTTTTTCTCTCGTCTTATCCAAGAGAACTATATCATCGGCAAAAAGCATATACCAAGTACATCCTCCTGTAAGTGTCCAGTAAGACCATCTATGTCTAAAGCAAAAAGATATGGGCTTACAGCCAATCCCTAATGTAGATCAACAGAAATAGAAAAACATTTGGTCAATCCACCTCCTGTTCGAACACAAGTAATAGCTCTTGTATACATATCTTTAATGAGTCGAATATAAGGCAAATCAACACCTTCCATTTCAAAAACTCTCCAAAGGATATCTCTTGGAACCTTGTCATAAGATTTTTTTTAAATCAATAAAAATCATATGTAGATCCTCCTTATTATCTCTAAACTTCTCCATCAAACATCTCAATAAATGTATAGCTTCCATAGTAAAACTGCCCGGCATAAATCCAAATTAATTATGAGAAATCTTTATAATATGACTTAACCTATGTTCAATTACCCTCACCAATAATTTTAAAGTACGACACATCAATTTAATTCCTCTATAATTTGCACACTCTTGCGCATCCCCTTTATTCTTAAAAATGGAGACCAAAATGCTCTTACTCTACTCCTCATGCATCTTTTAGTTTTAAAATAATATTAAAGAGTTTAGTAAGCCAAGAAACTCTCAGATCTCCTAAATATTTACACACTTCAATTGGGATATCATCAACTCCTACAGACTTTCCACCCTTTGTTTTTTTTAAAGCCTCCTCAACTTCTTTTTTACTAATACGACAATAAAAATGAAACATTTTATTATTATTAATAATATTAAGATCGCTAAAATCAATCGTATTTTATGAAACTTCATTAAAAAATTTATCAAAATAACTCACCCATAATGTTGAATACCTTTTTCTAAGAAAAGCTCTTTTTTATTTTCATATTTAATACACTTTACTTGGGTTAAATCTTTACTTTTCTTTTCTCTTTGTTTGTATATATATATGTAATTTTCACCCTCCTTAGCATCTAATCTATTATAAAGATCATTAAGAGCCGATCAGTAAAAGGAGAATTTTTAGCGTCACGGATTGTTCTCTTAGACTTTCTACAGGTCGTTTAATATTTTTCCCAGTTCTCTAAGTTTTTACGTTTAAGTCAATTTTTATAACATAACATCTTATATTTTATCTTTTCTTGCACATTATTATTCCACCACCAACTATTTTTATTTATAGAAACTTTTTCTTTTGATTCTCCAAGTACAATTTTTGTGACTTGTTTGATAGTGTTTGTTACTTTATCTCATATAAAATTTGTTTCTTCATGAACATCCCAAATTTTAAAATATTGAATTTTACTCATAAAAAAAATTGATTTGTCTTTTAGGTACCCCCATCTAATTCTAATGACTCATTTTAAACAAAAAAATAAATAAATAATCAAATGAGTCAAGCACAAACAATCACTGGGGTGGCTCAAGCTTGACTCATTTACACCTAGCATATTGGACTCATAAAAATTAAGCCCTCGTAATCGAAGTCAATATCAATTGACCTATTTTGAGTGAAACAATCATGAATTCAAATGATTATCCCATCAAAAAAAGCGACAACTCTCCCCGAAACCCATTGTAAAAGGTCAAATTACAGCGATTTAAGAAGAAATGAATAAAAGACGATGTATGCGAGGAATAACACCTGCAGCACGCTTTGAAATAGAAATAGACTCAATTCAAATGATGCTTCTTTCATAAGCAAATGTAGAAGAATCTTTCCCATATTTTATCAACTAAAAGTATGAAAAAAAATAGAGGGGCATTTACATACATACAACCCAATTCCTATGTACCTACATATTTTTAAATTTAAACCACCTAACCAGTTTATATCACATCAAAATACCACCATTTTAACTTTTGAAAAATGAAATACAGCATTTCATGCATCGCTAAGGTGGCATTTATATAAAAATTGAAGTTTAGGCGTTAAATATGTAAAAAAATAGGAATTGAGTTGTATGTATGTAAATTTTCCTTTAAATAAAACTCCAAGTAAAAATTTCCAAACTTTCAATTTTTGATTCGTCTCGCTCTAATACAAGCTAAATTGTAAATCACAGCATATGCTTTGTTTGACATAAACACATCACATATTTCTCTATAAAATATAAATTCTTTCATCATTACCAAAGAAAAAGGTCAAAAAAAGAAGATAGATATTGCATAAAGTTAACAATGACAAGTACACGCATTTGCATACGTAGCACACAATTCTTATGCGATTACATATCTCACACCTAAACTTTCATATTTACACACATACATAAAAAACAGCACCGTCACCATATTTTTAAAGGTCAATTTCATGAATGAATTTGAAGCACCAAAATGTTGTGTGTAAATAAGTAAGTTTAGGTGTGAGACATTTAAGTACATATGAATTGTGCGCTAGGAATGTAAACTTCCCTAACATATAATATACCTTAAGCCTCAGAACAGCATCTACCGCAAGCTTCGCAAAATGCTCCTTGTCCTGAGAAAGTATTTTGGAACTCAAAGTTGTCATTGCAATGTTCATCAAATCTGACTTGAACTTCTCTGCAGTAAAATATCACACAGCTTCATCAAACTCAAGCAAGAAATACCAAGATAAAAAAAAATGAAACTAAATATACAATGTAATTATCAAAATTTCAATACATTGCTTAAAATGTTTAATAAAAGTGAACAAGCAAAAAAATAAATGAAGATTTACATACATACCACTCAATTCTTATCTAAAACCGAAACTTCAATTTTTACATACATGCCAACTTAAACATGCATAAAAAGGTGCATTTCACCTTTTAATAGTTAAAATAGAGCTATTTTTGATGTGATATGAAAGATTTGGGTGGTATAAAAGTAAAAAGTTAAGTATAAGTGCTAGACATGTAAATACCTAGGAAGGTGGTATGTAGGGAAAAGCCCAAAACATAAATTTTTAAAAGCTCTTTACAAAAATTGTTAGGTGGTTAAATTCTTGTTAAATCTTAAGCAACCAATGAGATACTATAATCATTGATAATTAGAGAAGGCAGCCACAGTGAAATATACTGAAATACCTGGATCATCTTTGTTGTCCAAAACCTTCTGCAACAATGCATTCCGCGCACACTCAGCCGCCATTCTATAACCTGTTTGAGCAAAAATCAACTTTAACTATTAAATCAGTTCACACTCATATAGATTTTACTAACTGTTTTAAAATTAAAAAAAAAATTAAAACTTATGTTTAAAGGCATCCCAACAACCAATGGTGAACTGACAACACCCAAAAAAAAGGAAATTTTACATAGGTAGCACATAATTCTTATGTATTTACAGATCTCATGCCTAAACTTTCATATTTATAAACATAGAACTTTGGCGTTCTAGACCTATGCATGAAAAGCTGCATTTCACTTCTAAAAAGTGACAACAATGCCATTTTTATGTGATATTAAAGATTTGAGTGCTATGTGTGAAATATGAAAGTTTAGGTGTATGAAAGTTTAGGAAGTTTAGGTGTGAGATATGTAAATACATAAGAATTGTGTGCCATGTATATAAATGCCCTAAAATTTGAAGGTGCTTTTTAACACTGATCTCACATGTAGAACAGACATTCAACCTAAAAATATAAAGTAACAAAAAAGCAGAAAATAAATGATGAATAAAATAGAACAGAATAGAAGAGATATGCAATATAAAAGGGGCATTAACATACATACCACCCAATACCTATGTATTTACATATCTAACACTTAAATTTTAATTTTTACATTTATACCACCCAAATCTTTCATATCACATCAAAAATACCACCATTTTAACTTTTAAAAGTAAAATGCTCCTTTCATGCATAGGTGAGATGGCATGTATGTAAAAATTGAAGTTCAGGTGTTATATATGTAAATACATATGACTTTTGTGGTATGTAAATCTTCCAACATAAAATTGACTAAAGCAGCAATAAGTGGAAGTATGCTCCACAAGCATGACATAATAAGCATCCAAGTTAGAAGCAATATAAAATCCAACATTACACTTACTTTAAAAATTACGAATTTGTGTTTTAAGAGCAAACAAACCTGCAATTATAGTCATTGGATGGACCTTTGCATTCGTCAATTTCTCAGCCTCCCTAAGAAGCTCCCCAGCCAAAACAACAACAGAAGTTGTTCCATCGCCAACCTCATCATCTTGAACTTTAGATATATCTTTTTTATTAAATTAAGGAACAATATCATATCCTTTCCATTGTACCCAATTTGTTTAAAACCACATTGCTTTATGAAAAAAGGAGGCTTTAGGAAGAAAATTAAGAAAAGAAAGAGATCTCAGGTAATCTTGCATAATTAATACAGTACCAGCATATACAATAAATAATAATTGGGACATTTGCATACATATCACCCAATTCCTAAGTATTTGCATATCTAATGTCTGAACTTTGCTTTTTATATTTATACCATCAAATCTTTCATATAAAATCAAAAATACCACCATTTTAACTTTTAAAAAGTGACATATAACTTTTCATGCATAGGTAAGGTGGGATGTATGTAAAAATTGAAGTTTAGGTGATAAATATGTAAATACATAAGAATTGAGAGGTATTTATGTAAATCCTCTAGAATAACAAAAATAACTGAATCAAATCATAAATAGAAAAGGGAATATTTGACTAACAAGAAGTAAAATGGTCACTGGGAGACCAAAGTACAGACAAAAGGATACCAACGAGAACCTTAGCAGCAGGATTATCAATGTGGAGTGATTTCAAGATAGTGGCTCCATCATTAGTGACGGTAACACTCCGGCCCCTGCCAGTTGATTGCAAAATCTTGTCCTGAAAATGGCATGCGACAAAAAAAAAACAAAATTTGATTGTTGACAATAATTATGAGTGTCAAATTGGGTTCACGGTGGGTTCGGGTTTGGACTGAAATTAACCTGACCTGTTTGACCCAAACCCAACCCGGATATTAAATAGGTCATAAAATTAAACACGAACTCAACTCGCATGACCCATTTAATATATGCATAATAATTATATGGGTCAAATTCAGGTTGGTAGTCTGAGTTGACTCAATTTTGGGTTGGTGGATCAACCTGAGCCCGACACTAAAGAAATAAATGTGTTGGGATTTTGAACTCAAACCCGACCTAAAAATTAATCGAGACAATTCAAACCTGGATTTTTCGACTTGGGTTGATGTATCAGGTTAATTTTTTATACCACTAACAATAATGCCAAAAATAAACAGCAAAAGCCATATGCTTACCATTCCCTTTGGCCCTAAAGTGGTCTTCACTAAATCAGCAATGGCCATGGCACCAACAAATGATGCCTAAAAACAAATAAAATGAATTGTTTGTGACCACCAAAACAACAAATTTTCGCCAATCAAATGCTGAAGCAGAAATTATAAAATTAATGTCTGATTGTTGAAGCTTAGTAAAAAAAGCATTAAGAAAAAAACTCGATTCTCAAAAAGTTTAAACCTTTATCACAAACCATAAGCATAAGAAGTGAGTTCTTAAAAAATTAAAACCTCTATCAAAGACCATCTCAATATTTCTGGAGTCATCAAGTACCTTAAACTCAGAATAAGAATTTGTTGTTTCCAAGACAATAAAATCTAGTTTTGCAGATTCCTCAAAGTCACAGCTCATAGCAATTGCAGATGCAAAACAAAAAAAAAGGAAGATATATGTACATACCTCTCAATTCCTATGTGTTTACATATCTAACAGCTAAATTTCAATTTTTACATACCTTGCATATGCATGAAAAGTTGTATTTCACTTTTTAAAATGGTGGTATTTTTTATGTGATATGAAAGATTTGGTTAGTATAAATCTAAAAAAGCAAAGTTTAGGTGTTAGATATCTAAATACATTGAGTGGTGTGTACGTAAATGCCCCAAAAAAAAAATATTCGGATTTATCACATTACATGTTTAATTTATCATATAGGCCACAGCGTCCATTATCTAATTTCCAGACATGAATTCGTATGCAATGATGCCTTCTTACCTTCAACATTTACTGGATTATTATCTACGAGTTAAAAAAAAATGAAAAAAAAAACGCATTCGTAAATTTAAAATAAAAAAAAAACAACAACAACGGCACAAAAATCACCCTTGCATTCAAGCTGAACATAGTTCAAAAATGCAAATATCTAAACATCGAAATATAATTTAAAGCGTCAAAAGTTAAACGCAATAATACCATTGTCTTTAGGTAGAAATAGAAGGAGGTTATAACAAGCAAAAAGCAATTTTTCATTATTTTGTTTTTAAACTTGTCACAACGACTACTCTGCTTTTTACTAAAACAAAACAACAGTATCACTAGTATAAATCCTGAAACCTCCGCGAAAAGAAAGAAATCGATAGTCCAAAGAACTTTGTTGGGCGGTGAAAATGGAGAAAACATACCATTCTGGCCCTCTCTCCCTTCTCTTCTGTGGCCTCATCTTTAAGCAGACGCTCCACCTGCATCACGTTCCCAATTGAAAAACACGGTTGTTAGCATCCGATCACAGTAATGGAAACATGGATCGAAGCTCACGAAAACATAATTGCGAGGGCAGCATACCGCCATTTTTAGGATGGGAAGATCTAGAAGAATGGAGAAATGCAGGCGAGAAGATACAAGCAAATCGGCTTCGCCCCTTTCCGCTCCACCTAAAACCCTAGGAATTATACTTAAAATATTATCAGATTAATTATACTTAAATAAATTTATTTAAGTAATCAAAAATAAATATAGTTTATTTATTCATTCAGAAGAATTATAGATAATTATCAATAAGTGTAATTAATAACCAATTAATTATTTATTTATAAATGTTAAACTTCTATCTAATAATTAATTTGATAAAAATTTTATTTATAACTAATTATCATAGTAAATATATAATTATTAATTATCATATTTTGAAATAAAATATTAATTGAATTTAAGAACTTAGTTTTTCAACTTTGAAATAGTTTAAAATTTTTAATTTACATTATTTATTAAATCTTATTATGACTTGTTGCTACTGATAACCACAACAAATTTTTAAATCATAACAGAACTTGTCAGTTTCATAAATTTTTAAAAAATTTATTAAATTCATTGCAAAATTATTTTTGAGATTTAACCTTTTTTGGATTTACTAAATTTGAATTTACAAGATTTATCAAAGCCTACTTACATCTCTTTCGTTGTCATACAGCCCCTAGAAATGAGTTGTGTTTCGAGATTTGGGACTCTATGAAGAGTTATGTCTGTATGGTTTGCTACAAGATACTGGTCTCCAGAATGTGAAAATTTATTATGTCCGGACAAAGCACGTAGAGTTATGTGTGACAATCCAAAAATTTCACTTGTTTTTTTTATTTTTTATATATTTATTCTATAAAATATATTTTAATCTCTAAAATGAGAGAAAAAGCGCGCATAATGCGTAGCCCGACTCGTCCTTTTTAGAAAAAACATATAAAACAAATACAGAGATCGAGACTTTTGGCATTTGGGGTTCATTCGACATTTCATATTCCGAGATCAACATCAAAATCTTTAAGGCTTGTTCTACGGTTTGATGTTCGATATTTTCTATCATTCAAGATTCCCCAGCTATATTATGGTTAGACTTCAATATTTTGTCCCTTTTCCTGTTTAGTTTCTTTATTTTTGCTTAGTCGACACTTCCTTTTTCTAGGGATTCACATGTGTGTTTGTCTTTCGGTGTAATGACGAAGAAGAGACTTAAATTTTGTTGGAATCAAAATACAACTTACGGCTATTGTATATGATCCAATAGTTTTTTTTTTTATTTTGTAAGTAAATTTGATGATATGTTTGCAAATGTGAGACAATAGTTGTTCACTCTTTTTTATAGATTTTTTCATAAGATTTTTTTTTCTTTCGGTACATGTTTCTAAAATACAACGATATGGTATTAGTTGTACTGATACAACCGAAACAATACAGTTGTGTTGAAGGGATGAAACAATATAAATATTGATTAAAAATCAGAACAAAAAATGATTGATTTTTCGATTGTACAACTATTTTGTACTGGTTATATAGAGGGAACTAAGTACAAGTGATGCAGCATGATTCTACTCAAGTAATATAAGAATGTTGATTTTTGTTTAAAAATAAAATAAAATTAAAATAATGAGTATATAAATAAAATGAATTTTTATTTTTCTATATTCCCCATACCTACGATTATCAGATTGTTTATCATCTACAACCAAGCTGTAGTTATTGTACTCAGGTAACTCAGTGCAATTGATAAAGTGTGGTTGTATTGAAATAAGACAGTAATGTTGAGTTTTGTTTAAAATTTGAATAAAAAATTGGTATATAAATATAATGAAACTTTTAATTTTTTTCTTCATACGTACCTGATTATTTTTCTTTTACAATCAAGTTGTATTAGTTGTACTAAAATAACTCGGTACAACCGATAAAACTCGGTTCTGATGAAGTATGAAAATAATGTCGAATTTTGTTTAAAATCTGAATAAAAATTTAAAAAATGATATAAAGATATAATGATTTTTTTTTTATTTTCCCTATGATTTTTTAATTATTTCCCCTGTACAGCCACGCTTGTAATGAATTAAAAGCAATTTTGAGTTTTGTATAAAATCTAATTAAAAATAAAAAATGGGTATATATATATAATGAGATTTTAATTTTTTTTCCCTCATACATGTGAATTTCTGATTATCTCCCTTGTACGACTAAGTTGAATTTGTTGTACTGAGGTAACTCATGTAACTTGGTGCAACTGATTCATTACTGTTGTACTGAAGTAAACACGCAATGCTTATGTCCTTTTACATTTACATTCTTAATTATTTTTCATTTTACTATTTCAACAATGTATTTGAAAACTTTTAATAGATTGGCCACCAAAGAAATTACGTTTAGGTGCTGACCCTCAATATTTCGAGCAGTATGTGATGAATTTTCACTAGACATCCTTGAGGAAGTTGTTGTTATATCGAGGAATCTGTGCCTCTATCACTTTTAGAACGTTTCACCCATCCAACAAGACATGTCACTTATCGTGCACATTCTTAAGTGTTGAAATGTTGAGAGATAAGCCTTCTTCATTGGTGACCACAACCTAAAATTCATTATAGATTAAGTGGCTCTTATAGTTTGTTTGTCGAACAGAGGAACCGAAGTTACTTGGCTGAGCGAGCCTCTGTCCAAGTTCACATCCATAGATCTTAAAAATAAAATTAAAAATCCTAATCTTAATAAAATTAGTTCTAAATTTATTAAACTTTCTATTATATATTTGCTTACGAACTGATTTTTTTATACAATAATTATAATGTACTTAGTGATCTTCTCTTTTTTTTCTAAAAATATATAAAAATTTGCATAGCATAACTGGTCAGAGGCCATGTGGAGGTTTTTGGTAGACCAATCTGACGGTTTAATTGAGATGCCAAGACTCCATAAGCCTTTTGGCTATATGAACGACTATGTCACTCTTTTGATGGTAAATTTTTTTGAATATCATGTTTGTGGCATGATTGTCATTATTTACATGCTAATGTATTATATTTCATTGCATTTGAACGTATGGCTTTTTTAGCATACTAACATTATTTTCCTAATAACGGCACGGGCAAGACCACTTATAATGTGATGATCGAAGTTAATGACAATGAGAAATAAGATTTGTTGTGTTTTTATTTCAAAGCTGTCAAATGATCAGGTAAAAACTAATGTAAAATAGATATAGACTAAATAAAAAAAAATATATTTTTTCTTACAGATTTACGATTACTTTAGGAATATAACAATAGAAGAGTAATCCTAGTTATATAATGTTTCCAATGTATGCCACTCACCAGCAGCCACCCCTTCTTCCTCCCTAAGAGATCAGCATATTCCACTTTTCGTATCTACACTAGTGGTCACAGATGAAGCCACTCATAGTCATGTGATCCACCCCAGGGATTAGCACTTTTTAAATAAGTCATTGTAGAGGCGCTAAAAACTTGATATGCTCCCCAACAAATCGGTTGAGTTTTTAAAATTAGGTATTATTACTCACTGTGGTTTCTCACGTAAGTATTCATATCATTTCAATAATATAGAACTCTATTGAGTCTGGATTGTCAATCTCACAGAGAACGAGGTAACGAGTCCAATAAGAAAAGTACTAGTCAACTACACTAAGGTCTTAGTTTGGAATGTCGATTAAGGTTTGTTTTCCTAACAACAACTTCTAAGTTGAGATTTTATGACTAAGTTAATCCTGTATTGATCAATAGGGTTGGTGAATATCATAATATAAAAGCTACCTTTTCTCCTGTGATTGTATCAATAAATTGTAAGATTGAATAGCATGAATTGCTAATGTAGCTAGTGATAAATAGGAACATTCCTCTTATTTACTCTCTGCCAAGTGCATAAAAAAGTTTGGTTAATCTAGAATTAATTCCTTAAACCCTAGATTACATTGGTTATAACTCTAGCTTGTCACCCTAGAATCTCCAATTTATACCCTCAATTTTGCTAACATAGCTTAACTCTAGCTTGTCACCCTAGAGTCTCCAATTTATACCCTCAATTTTGCTAACATAGCTTTAATTCATTAAACACTAGATCAAATTGATTGGGATTCTAGCATATCACCCTAAAGTCCCCAATTTACACCCACTAAAGTCTATTTCTCTATCTATTTGCAATGCTCTATGGACGACATTTCCTTCACCCACTAGTGCAATGTGGTTTTTACTAGTTGAATGAAGCTATAGCCCTCTCGGATCTTTTGGGTTCACAACAAATTTTAACAAACCAACTGATGAGATTGATAAATAAACTAAGTGTGAAGTAAAAACCATCACTTTAAGATAGAAAGTTCAATTCTATAATCATTCTAACATCCTACACATTTCACTTATGCATGATAAGAGAAAAGTAAATGAATCTACTCACAAAGCATAAAGATTACAATGAAAATCATCATCTTAACAAAAATGAATTAACAACATATGAGTTCACAACAAGTACAAGACAATAGGTAACACAATACTTAGCTTTTTTCCACTGAAAAGATATGAAACAATCCTCAAATAGAATCTCCAAGTGCTCTCAACAATGTTGTAATGACTCCCTTACATATTTCTCTCAAAACTCCTCACCAATCTCTCTAAAAAGGTGAAAATCTACATATCATATCCCTAGAGTTCCCAAGGCTTCTCTGAATTCCCCTCTCCAAGCATCAAAATCTATCTAATAACTCCATAAGTGGTGTTGAAACTGTCCCTGGACAGTTCTAGGGTCTAGGCGCCATCTTCTCTGTTTGCAGAAACAGGCCTGGCACCTAGGCGCCCATTAGTGATGCCATGGGGTGGCGCCTAGGAACCAGTTTGTTATTTCCTCCATTGCTCTAATCGCCTCCTTTTCGCTCTGTTATCGTTCCAATTTGCTCCAAATCTCTTATCTATTATATATGCAAAAAAACACATGAAAATATCTTCCTTTAAAGTAATTTCATTCAAAAACAAGTTTTAAATGTAAAGGAAATTAGACATGCTAAAAGGCATATCACCATGTGCATATTTCTTTAAACTTTGAAAATTATAAATTGATTATGTTTATTGTGCAAAGGCTCACAACTTTCAAAGCTTCGATAAATAATAAGCTCAGAAGATTTAGATTTCTCTGAGCAGTGAGAACACAACAATAAATGTCATAGAGGCACAAATAAGGTCTGTTGAAGACAAAATAATTGGAGAGCACGACATGACCCATTGTCCCCAACATGAAACTACAATAATAAACACTCCTCCTGCTGATTTAAATCCAATAAATGAGGAATTAAACATAGGAATAATCACTCCTCATGCCCAAACTAAGATTGGGGAAGAAGAAGATAATAAGGGAGAAGTCATTCCCACAATGAAGTAAAATCAACATCAGTTGGAGGAGAAAAATAAGAGAGAATTCATTCAGCAATTCGAGCCTACCCAACATCAATTGGAGGGGAAGAATAAGGAAGAAGTCATTTTCCAACTGAGCCAACTCAACATTAATTGGAGTAGAAGAATAAAGGAGAATTCATTCCCCCATCTAAGTCAACCCAACATCAATTAGAGCAGAATAATAAGGGAGAAATAATCCTCCCTAAGCTAATTCGACATCAAGTGGAGGAGAAGAATAAGGGAGAAATCATTCCCTCCTCCAAGCTGACTCAACGAGAAAGAGGTCAGAATAAAATATGGGGAACATAAAACCATTGCAAGTGTTGTGACACATGAAGAATACATGAGGCAATTGGTGGTGAGGACTCCATTCATAGAGCTTCCAATACATAAAAGAAAAATAATAAGAAAGATATGAGAGAAAGAAGCTACAACTGATGTGCCCAATATTAATAATCTGTGATCTACATACATTAATACTTAAAATGCTCCAATTTTCTTTATTTTTTCTATTAATTGCTTTATTACTATGATAAAAACCAAGAACAAAAAAGATCAGGAAAGTCAGGGGAGAAAGTGGACTTGGAAGAAGTAAATAATGAGGTAATAAGTACTTCACTATAAAATATCCAATTATTATAAACTTCGCTATAAATAAATTTTGTATTTCTATCAAAGAACAGCCCAAAAAGAAATAATCATTGCAACATGTTGTTGAAGAAAAATAAAAGAAAAAATAAGAAGTGCAACTGATTGCTGAAGTGCAAGACAAGAAAATTTAGTGGTTTATCCCAATGAACATCTTGATAAGACATGTTTTATCATAATTAGATGTTGATGTTTTATGTAGCATAAGTTAATGTTTTCTTATTTTTGAAAAGTATTAACGATTCAAAATGTTAATCAGACGAGACCTGCTCAATTGCATGTTCAATTCCCTTTCAGAGATCTAATTCCACCACATTTGGTTAACTTAATTGATATAATTTCTCATTGTTTTGTTGATATGTAATGATAATATGTTTCATTCATATTTTTAAATTTATTTTTTTTAGTTTGGTTATTCTAAAAAATAATTAACATTCTCTTACCTAAAATGCAAAGATATCTTTTTTTAAGAGGCAATATGAGTGCTCAAAAACCAATATTTAAGTGACACTCATGTGGATGCGTTTGTAACAATGTTGAGCAAGGATCTCCTCCTGCTGATTTAAATCCAATAAATGAGGAACTAAACATAGGAATAATCACTCCTCATGCCCAAACTAAGATTGGGGAAGAAGAAGATAATAAGGGAGAAGTCATTCCCACAATGGAGTAAAATCAACATCAGTTGGAGGAGAAGAATAAGAGAGAATTCATTCAGCAATTCGAGCCTACCCAACATCAATTGGAGGGGAAGAATAAGGAAGAAGTCATTTTCCAACTGAGCCAACTCAACATTAATTGGAGTAGAAGAATAAAGGAGAATTCATTCCCCCATCTAAGTCAACCCAACATCAATTAGAGCAGAATAATAAGGGAGAAATAATCCTCCCTAAGCTAATTCGACATCAAGTGGAGGAGAAGAATAAGGGAGAAATCATTCCCTCCTCCAAGCTGACTCAACGAGAAAGAGGTCAGAATAAAATATGGGGAACATAAAACCATTGCAAGTGTTGTGACACATGAAGAATACATGAGGCAAGTGGTGGTGAGGACTCCATTCATAGAGCTTCCAATACATAAAAGAAAAATAATAAGAAAGATATGAGAGAAAGAAGCTACAACTGATGTGCCCAATATTAATAATCTGTGATCTACATACATTAATACTTAAAATGCTCCAATTTTCTTTATTTTTTCTATTAATTGCTTTATTACTATGATAAAAACCAAGAACAAAAAAGATCAGGAAAGTCAGGGGAGAAAGTGGACTTGGAAGAAGTAAATAATGAGGTAATAAGTACTTCACTATAAAATATCCAATTATTATAAACTTCGCTATAAATAAATTTTGTATTTCTATCAAAGAACAACCCAAAAAGAAAGAATCATTGCAACATGTTGTTGAAGAAAAATAAAAGAAAAAATAAGAAGTGCAACTGATTGTTGAAGTGCAAGACAAGAAAATTTAGTGGTTTATCCCAATGAACATCTTGATAAGACATGTTTTATCATAATTAGATGTTGATGTTTTATGTAGCATAAGTTAATGTTTTCTTATTTTTGAAAAGTATTAACGATTCAAAATGTTAATCAGACGAGACCTGCTCAATTGCATGTTTAATTCCCTTTCAGAGATCTAATTCCACCACATTTGGTTAACTTAATTGATATAATTTCTCATTGTTTTGCTGATATGTAATGATAATATGTTTCATTCATATTTTTAAATTTATTTTTTTTAGTTTGGTTATTCTAAAAATAATTATCATTCTCTTACCTAAAATGCAGAGATATCTTTTTTTAAGAGGCAATATTCATTTGAGCAGGAAATATATAAATGAGTGCTCAAAAACCAATATTTGAGTGACACTCATGTGGATGCATTTGTAACAATGTTGAGCAAGGATAGTAAAATTCTTCCAGATCTATATGAACAATTTATTTTAATTTACAGTATGCACTTAGTAAATATAAAATTCAAATCTTAGTTGTACAAATTTGTCTATTTCAGTAAAGTATTTCTAATTTATTTGGATCTTATTTCTTTATAGTGTTATGGTAAACTAGAAAACTATGAGAAAGAAAGTAAAGTGTTTTCCTGGCATGTAAATAAGGTTGTGGTGGTAAATTGTAAATATGTTATTCTCCCCATTATGGACAAACAACATTAGACATTCTTGGTCGACTTTTTGGCTAAAAAATTGCCTATTTTTCGATTTGTTGTCTGATCTGATGCACATTGCAATGACATCTCAAGTGATAAGTCTGTAAGTATGATTTATTATGAATTATCATAGAAAATAAATTTGAATTTCCTAGTCTTATTTAATTTAACAAATCAGACTTCTAAATAATAATATTGGTGATGCCTTTGACACTCGCGTCAAAAAATGACCCATGCATGAGGTTGAAGGCATCCCACACCAGAATAACAATATTGATTGTGAGATGCAAATTTGTAAATATATAGAGACCATTGTTTCCTAACCATATAAGAGATTGATGGACCAGAAGTACTGGGCTGAAAAATGGCCCATATTAAGGGCCAACTATGTTTACAGGATATATTGTGATACAATCAAATAGCTTCATATGTAATATCATTCATTTATACTATAAATTTGGATCATTCAATCTTTTATTTTGTTTTGTTTATAGGATATACTGTGATACCATCAAATAACTTGATATGTAATATCATTCATTTATACAATAAATTTGTGTACTATCATTCTTTTATTCTTTTAAAATGTAAATTTCATAATGGTTGTACTGAGATAAAATTTATAAAGGGTTATATAACTCAGTACAATCAATATAACATTATTGTACTGAGAAAAATTTTCTAATGATACTTGTATGTAAGACTAAATTTACGTGTGATCTCATTGGTACAACTATGTTGTATCCGTTGTATCAAAGCTATACCAAACTTTATAAAAGTGGTTAGGTAGACCATTATAACCGAAGCTATACCAAATTTTATAAAGGTGGTTAGGTTAGCTCAGTACAATCGAACCTATACCAACTTTTATAATGACGGTTAGGTAGCTCAGTACAACCGATGCAACACGGTTATACTGAGCAAATTTGAATCTCTATTATTTATCCCACTATTTATGTTAGTATTATTATTTACCTATGGTTTACAGGAAGGTAAATAAATGATGTAAATTCAATACATGAATATATAACTCAGTACAACTGATACAACATGGTTGTACTAAGATAAATTTTCTAATGATACTTTTGTATGCAACACATAATTTACGTGTGATATCTTCGGTACAACCGTGTTGTATCTGTTTTACCAAAATTATACCAATTTTTTTAAATGTGGTTTGGTAGCTCAGCAAAATTGATACAACGCGGTCGTACTGAGCAAATTTGAGTCTAATGTTATTAATCCCGTTGTTTAAATTAGTATTACTATTTACATATGGTTTACAGGAAGGTAAATAAATTATTTAAATCATTAAAGGGATATATAACTCAGTACAATTGATATGACATGGTTTTACTGAGATAAATTTCTTAATGATACATTTGTATGTAATTCCAAATTTATGTATGATCTCTTCAATATAATCATTTTGTATTGATTATATCAAAGCTATACCAAATTTTGTAATGGCGGTTAGGTAGCTATATATAATCGATACAAATTTGAGTACATTTGAGTCTCCTATTATTAATCTCGCTCTTTATGTTATTATTATTATTTACCTTTGATTTATAGGAAGGTAAATAAATGATGTAAATTCATTAAAAGAATATATAACTCAATACAATCGATATAACATGGTTATACTGAGATAAATTTTCTAATAATACTTTTATATGCAATTGTCGGCACTATTTTTGGTGTGGGGTTTGCCCGTAAGAAACCGTGTAGTATCCGTTGTACTGAAGCTATACCAAAATTTATAAAGGTTGTTAGCTAGCTCAGTATAACCGAAGCTATACCAAATTTTATAAAAACAGTTACGTAACTCAATACAACCGATAAAACACAATTGTACTGAGCAAATTTGAGTTTCCTATTATTAATCATGTTGTTTATGTTAGTACTACTATTTATCTTTGGTTTATAGGAAGGTAAATAAGTGATGTAAATTCCTTAAAGGAATTTGTAACTAAGTACAACCAATGCAACATGGTTATGCTAAGATAAATTTCTTAATGATACTTATATGCAAGACCAATTTTACGTGCGATCTATTCGGTACAATTGTATCGGTTGCGCCCAAGTTATACTAAATTTTATAAAGGTGTCGACACTATTTTTGGTGTGGGGTTTGCCCGTAAGAAGCTGTCGGTCATCGGAATTGAAATCCCGTTGCCCGCTTCGGAAGGACGTTTTAGTTTTGAAAAAGATGAAGTCAAACTGACCCCATAATTTTTATAGTTTAAATGAAAGAGCGTTTTACCTCAAATCATGTATCTATCCCAAATGATGAACACAAGAATTGAGGGTGAGGCTCGATCAAATAAACTAGATAAAGTCATGACATCCGTTTGGTCTGCGAAACCAATATATTGGCCGACAAATTCCCCTATTTAATATAAGGAATTAAATAGGGTTTATATTATGCGGGGTTCGGGAAAAGCTTCCT
>NW_018164782.1:87692-100422 GCF_001263595.1 Phalaenopsis equestris | reverse complement strand
TAAAGTCAATATGTGGAATTTCAAGTTGAGTAAAAAGAAGAGTTTTGAATTTCTAATGGTGAAGGTACCTTTTCTAGTTTTCTAAGACTAGTCAATAGGAAAATCCTATGGCTAGACCTAGGCTACTGAAGAAGTTTCTAGACCTCAACCAAAAGTGATGTCAACAAAAGGCTGTTAGGTTGCTCAGTATAACCAATACAACATAGTTGTAATGAGTAAATTTGAGTCTCCTGTTATTGATCATGTTGTTTATGTTAGTACTACTATGTACCTTTGCTTTACAGGAAGGTAATGTAAATTCATTAGAGTGATAATAATTTGGTACAATTGATACAATATGGCTCTACTGAGATGAATTTTGGAATTATACTTTTGTATGCAAGACCATATTCTTTTGTATGCAACACTATATTTACATTCAATCTTATTTGTACAACTTGTAGCGAAGCTATACCAAAGTTTATAAAGGCGGTTAGATAGTTCAGCACAACCGATACATCATGGTTTTTCTAAATTTTTTTTAATGATAATTATGCATCAAATTTTATGAGACATTGAGGTCATTCAGTACAATCATGTTGTACCCGATTGTACTAAGCTACATTGTAGGTATCATAATACTAATCACATGATTCTGTACAACCATTTTGCATCTGTTGTACCGATGAAAAAATAGTTCAAATAATGGATGCTTACTCAGAGTACAACATATCCAAGAAATATTCCTAAAGATACTCGTGCTTTGATTCTATATACAATCAAATTCATCTAGACAACCATGTTCGCATTCTTCATTACAACATCTAAAAATTTCTTATTACAAAATCATATTATTCTTTTCCTTATTATATATGGTTGTCATGCTTCTTTAAAACTAAAAATTCCTTTGCCTAATTATGTTCATCATCTCAGAGCAGCTAATGGATGAATTATTTATGCTTAAAGATGGTCTGAATTTTTGTTAAAGTGGCTATACCATTAGCACACGATAGCAAAAGCTTGTAGTAAAAAATAAAACTTTTACAACGAGACCTATGTTAAACATCAAGGCATAACAGAGAGAGTAGTTGCAGTAGATGAAATGAAAAATTAGAGCATAACAGAGAAAGTGATTGTTATAGATGCATCTTCATGATCTTCAACTATTGTTTATTTATCTTTGTTTTCTGTTATAAATTATAATAACATTGAGTTAGACGCGAGAAAAAAAATTAACAAAAAATGTAAAATATAATCAATATAGGAATTACTCTTTTATTTTTTTTTCTTATACCTATAAGATTTCAATCTTGCATTAATAACACCCTTTATTCACATTTTGGATAGGTTTTTGCTTGCACATCATCATCTTAGTAGTCTTTTTTTTCTTCATATACTTTGTCAATTAATCAAAAATATAAAGAACATAAATTGTTCATCAAACAATTAAACGATATCAGGGAGCGAACGAATGACAAGCATCAAACAAATAAATCAGCACTGATCATCAGGTAATTCTTATCATGAAGACTAATAGTTGCTTTAGGTAAGGTAAAGATGCCACAGAATGAGACTACCAAAAAGCATAAAAAATAACCAAATGAAGAAGGGTCTACAAACAAATGAAGTGTGATCAAACGTTATCTAAATAACCAAAACTGAATGGTCACAAAAGTGAAGTAGGATTCAAGGGAGTTACAGAAGTATTGTGGTGTTGACATCAGTCATGAGGTCAAAATAAATAATATTTAGTTATAAAAATTGTAAACGTAACAGCTCATTAACTATATTAATGTTCCTCTCTTTAATGAGGAATCCTCATGTAACTTAAGAATCCTACATATGAATTATAAATAGGGGAATAATTTTCAAGAAAGGGGACAAAAAAAACCTCATGAACAAACATGCATTGAGTGCTAAAATTTTTCTTCTTGCTTTTCATTCAATTAACGCTTTGTACCTTAGGCGTGATCCACTGAACAATTTAGGATCCAACATCTTAAAGGGTGTTGTGAGCGTGGAATCACGCTGTCTACAGGACAATAAGCAAGATGGGGTAAAGTAACTCACCAAGGAGACACTTTCAACCTGGATTCTGCCTGAGAATTCAAACAACAACAAATTTAAGCCCTCCATGACCAGATGGTCAAGCGAATTACGGAGTTGGCCTGAACGTTACTTGAGAAAAGGGCGCAACCTCTCATGCAACCTAATCCACCAACGCCCCATCTGCCAGTTCAACAAGCGATCCTAGCACCCAAGCATTCTATTCAAAATGTAGCACCAGCAGTCGAACGAGAAGAAGAATCTTGTTACCAGGATAACGCCAAATCCACACAAAGGGAAGGACCGACATCAAGAGCGATAGAAATCTATCATGGAAAATGCATTCACTCAACATATTATGGAGGCAAAACCACCAAAAAATTTCAAGGTTCCTACCTTGGAACCATACAAGGGCAAAAGCAATCCCGCTGACCATATTGCGCCATTTGAGTTGACAATTCGCTTTCTCAAAATTTTAGACGCATTAAAATGTTAACTATTCTACAACACACTAAGAGATTATGCTCTTAGGAGGTACAATGGCCTTTTCGTAGGAAGTATTAACTCCTTTAGGGATTACAAAAAGTTAATTTTGGGGCAATTTGCTAGTGCCCAAAAACCACTAAGAGATTTAGATTCTTCATGGTACCTGAAGCAGGGACCGAATGAGAGTCTGTGATCTTATATAACGAGATTCCAGAAGGAGATGCTCGAAGTCTAAAACCCGGAGCTAGTAGCCTTCAAGACAACACTAGCACAAGGATTAAAGAGCTCATAATTCTGATACTTTTTGGGTTCAAGAAAAACCGACGGGCTAGCGAAGCTTCTAGAGCTAGCGAACGACCACATTGAGACTGAAGAATATATGAACATTCATTTTACAAAAGCACGAAAGTTTGGCATACAAGCTGACCATAACAACTTGAAGGATGACGGTTGGAGAGAGAAAGATGACCCTCATCCGAAAATGGAAATAGGTCATTCTTCCCAAAGAGATATGAAGGACTATCATGATGTACTTCTAGATTCACTCCACTTCAAGTTTCTTTAGTAGAACTCATAAACCCAATAAAAATTAAGGAGTACTTCGGAAAGATGACTCCCCTGAAAATTGGGGCTTATTTTTGAAACCCCAACAAATACTCCAAGTATGATCATGATCATGAATATATCTATGTGTAGTAAGTTCATGGGGCAACTGGTTTTAAGTATTTGGGTTTATTTGCCTCTCACTGTTTTTGGCTGCTAAAGATATTCCAGCGTTGAGGGGCATAAAAGAAGAGGAAGAGCGACTTCTCAGGGGCTGGGAATTCTGGGGAGGAAGCAAAGGGTAATCGAGTAGGAGAAACGAACATGGTGAAGGTTAGAATGAACACGGCCGACGTGGCCGCTGAGGTGAAATGCCTTAGAAGACTCATAGGGATGCGATGCGCCAACGTTTACGACATCTCCCCCAAAGTATTGCCTCCGCTCAGAACCCTAACTGATCCTCTTATTGTCTGTATCCATTGTTTTATCTCAAATCCACCATTACAATCGATCTGGTTTCCATAGCGAACGGTTTACATTGCTGTCAGGATTCTGTGTATTGTGAGTTAATTGACCTTGTAGTGGTTTTATTTTCTCTGACATGAGGTATTCTCTTACCTTCATAGAGCAAAAATCGGAACACGATACTCTGAAATCTCCAATAGTTTGTGTTTTTATTCCAGGAAATTTAATGAAATGAAATGAAAAAAGTGAGTTGAAAAGCTTAAAATATTGGCTGCGGATTCATTATTAACCAAGTTGATTTGCTGAAATCTCCAATATTTTGTGTTTTTATTTCAGGAAATTTAATGAAATGAAATGAAAAAAGAGAGTTGAAAAGCTTAAACTATTGGCTGCGGATTCATTATTAACCAAGTTGATTTTCATTTAATTTTCTTTGGTTTCCTAACAAATTTATAGGGTAGCCATGGAAAATTATTGTTCTTTCTGGTTATTAGCCCAATAGGCCATTCATTGGAGTTGACTAGGATTTATGAGCTTCTATAACTTCTCTGCCATGCTTTATGATTCTCTCTTTAGTTGTTAAAATTTTCCTACAGGTGAGGATTGATTTAGGCATCACGAAACTTTAGAGAGTTTCCAGACAGTTAAAAATTGTCTCTTTAGTTTTTTTCCTAATCCAACAAGGGCCAGATGCTAAAATTTGCAGAATTCATAAACCAAATTTGTAACAACATTACTTAAATATTAAGGTATCCCTAAGCTGAAAGTTATGATCCTGGAGCTTAACTGCTTAGTCTTAGTTGGCCAACTACATAGAATTTTGTTAAACCCATTGTAATGAATTTGATAAGTTAATCTCAGAAGTTTTAAGAGAAGCATGAAAGATTTGGGAAGCGGTTAAGAAAAAAAGAGGCATAGTTCTACTACATGCTTTATTATCAATGAGCTGAAAGGGAATGAGAGCATTGTTTGGATATGAAATTGTGCATGAATAGATAGAAATAACTGTTCAAAGAGAAAATTAGTCCCTTTTCAATTATTATACTCACGCTACTGACCAATTTCATGTTTATGTAGCCGTCCAAGGAGTTTTTTTATTTATTTCTTAAGGAGGTATGAAGGTCTAAAAGTTGTTCCTATTTGTCTTATTTTACTCTTCTTTTGGCACCCTTGACCCAATATTTTAAAAGTTACTTCCCTACCATAGGTTTTGTTGATTGTTGCTCTGGATTTTGTGTAGCTTGGGCTGCCTAGTTATATTCAGGAAAAGGGAGTTGCAGTGTGAGCTGTTCTCTTTACTGGTTGCTTTCTGTATTCCAACTATCTTAATTAAATGGAAGTTGTTGGTTGATGACAATGAGAAAGTTGCTTATATTTTTAATTTGGGTCAATTTCATTTAAACCACCCGGAACTTGTTATTTACAAATCAATCATCTCAAATATCAAAATTCATCATAAATTCTAACCTGTGTTTTTCATTTTTATCAAATTCCCAATAATATGATTGAAACAGGCGCAAAAGTGTAAATATATTGATTTTATAGTTAAATTATCCTTGAATAATAAAAAACCGAGCCAAACACGAGCAAGCTTGCTCTTTTTTGAGGTTGATTCAAGTTTTAAAAAATCTATCTGTCTTCTACCTTTTTTTAAAGGGAATTTTACATACATAGCACACAATTCTTATGTATTTACATATTTCACACCTAAACTTTCATATTCACATGCATAACACTTCAGTGCTTTAGGCTAATCCATGAAAATATGTATTTTACATTTAAAAAGCAGTCATAGTGCTATTTTGGATGTAACATTAAAGATTTGTGTGCTATTTGTATAAATATGAAAGTTTGTGGGTGAGATATGTACATACATAAGAATTGTGTGCTATGTATGTAAATGCCCCTTGGTTAAAATTGTTCGTGATCATCATTTCAAGTTCAGCTTCTTACTGTGCCGAAGCTTGGGTCTAGGTTGTGTGGAGCTTGCTAGGTTTAGTAAGCTGAATTTGAGCTGTGTTCATGCCTATCCGAACCTTAACAGTTCAAGATAAAGCTGTAATTGAACGAGGCTTCATAAATAAAAGGAAGATTACATACATACCACTCAATCCCTATTTATTTACATATCTAACACCTAAACTTCAAATTTTGCATACCTACCTATGCATGAAATGATGTATTTCACTTTTTAAAAGTTAAAATGCTGGTATTTTTTATGTGAGCTTAATGTAAAAAATAAAGTTTAGGTATTAGATATGTACAAACATAAGAATTGGGTGACATGTATGCAAATGCTCCTAAATAAAATCTTTGTGCAGGCACCCTTGCGAACATTGTCTTTGTTTTCTCATCTTTGTCATCGACTAATAGTTATTATTTCTTTTTTTGCGATCAGTTTCAGGTATTTCTTCTAAATTTTCAGTTGCTAATTGCACTTTGGTATTACACTATAGACCTGCCAATTATGAGCTTTTCTTAACTAGTGTTTGATTTGCTTTTGTTTCTCCCGTTGAATGATAAATTTTGCTTAACCTATGCCATGCTAATTGAAAGGCATACTATCTCTGTTGTCCCTTTTGCTAAGTGTTCTGATATTCTTAACTATTAAGTCATTAATGTTTTCAATTTGTTTCTGAATCTTCAGGCAATTGTCATCACCTTCTTCTTGCTATAATGATATTCTAAGAAGCTTTTTTTCATACTTCAACAGACTTATCTTTTCAAGTTGATGAATAGCAGCGGTATTACGGAGTCTGGGGAGAGTGAGAAGGTTTTGCTACTGATGGAAAGTGGCGTCAGGTTGCACACAACTGAATATGTGAGGTAACTTTGATATACATACATACATATATATACCGTGCACAAATTAACATGAATTTCAAATACAATGGCCTTTTTTCTAATACATGTAATTTCTTATTGATGCAGGGACAAAAATACAACTCCTTCTGGATTTACTCTTAAATTACGTAAGCACATTCGAACAAGAAGGCTTGAAGATGTTCGCCAACTTGGATATGATAGGGTATATGTGAAAGCAGCTACCTTTTCTCAATATTTGCATGGAATCGATACACAATCTTATTTGTTATCTTTGTTATAGTGCTTGTGTTTGAGGTGTCTTGTTATAATTACATTTTTTTTCTCTGTTTATTTTCAACATTGTATTATATGCAACCCAACAACTTCAAATGGTTATGAGATGATTCTCTCAACTATATGAGAATATTACAGAAGCCATTTCATCTAGAGGAAATCCAATTTTTTTACTTTATATTTATATGTACATCCAAAAATAGATATTCAAAATAATAGAAAATCCCAAACATTCTATGAGCCCTATGGGCCTAGCGGATCGAGCCCTTTCACCACGCCTTTGGAGCATTGACCTTGACAGAATTGACCATACACGCTGGCCACCCTTGGAGGTGACAACTACTCGGCTTGCCTATCAAAAGGACTTGACGTTCTCCTCTGTCGAGCATGTTAGTGTTTACACGAGCTCCTTTGATTGATCTCGCTAATACTTGTTATTCATGCGAACTTCGCTGATTAAGTTCACCTATGCTCCTTGAGCTCGCCACACCCAACGAGCTCCCAGACCGAGTTTGCCTGTATTCATCAAGTTACGTGAAGTTTGTTGAAAAAATTTTCACGACAGGAGGAAGGAAAACTCCTTTTTATCATCATCCATGTCTATTTATTTGCTGCATGACATTCACCCCTAGGAATTTATCAACGGCTAGTCTTAATAGGACCAACAAAACGCAAGCTGCAACATAATATTTGTTTAGTATTTTAGGCTTACAAGAGCAAGTATATTCTAGAAGATATAAATAGGAAGGAAAGAAGGGAATGCCACTTCTTTTCTCTCTTCTTCCTCATCATCTTTAATAACAACACAAACACTCTGAAATCCTCAACTCGTTTCTGCCTTCTTCACAAGATCTCTCTCAGATTGTACAAACTCACGAATAATATGAGACTCTATGTCTTAAAAGGATTCAATGTCCTTAAAAAGTATGTTAAATGTGTAATTAATACTGATATAACAATGAGATTTTGAGACAAAGGAGAACGAGAGATCGTGTTACAACAGATGAATGAGTTAAGAAAACAAAGGCAAAAGATGGTTGAAGAAGTAAGGTAGGAGGTAACAAGAACTCGTTCTAGGGATTGCTCGAGAATTCATACTGGATCGTCATGATTGATAACACAAAGATGAGAACTACAAGGACTCCAATCTCCAAGGAGGAATTATCGTGAACCAGCGCAAATAGAGCCTTGGCTCAAATGCGAGGAGAGGAAGAAGATGCAAACGTCTAACTATATGTCCCTAGAGAGAATACTTTCGAGTCTTCCGAAGACGAAGAGAGAACGAGAAGAAGAAGAAAGCCATTAAAGAATGCTCTCTCGGGGGAAATTACTGAAGCAGAGCCACATAAGAAGTTCAAGATCCATTTCCTGGACTCCATTAAAGAAAGGACGGATCCTGCTGTTCACGGAGTCTCCTTTGAATCAATAGTATGTTTGGCGGATAAATTACACTCTTAAATGTCATTTATTTTTTATGACATTCAAAGAGCCGGCATTGCGATGTTTTAATAACTTGCCAATAGAAGTTATTATTTTCTTCGATGAGTTCAAGCGAATGTTTGTGGCTCAATTCACCAAAACTCAAAAATCACACAAAACTCTCAAGCTTTATTTGAGTTTCGACAGGTTCCATCCGAAAGCCCGAGGAGCTTTATCACTCGATTCCAATTAGTTATACTAGATGTTGGAGATGTCGAGCCCGTCGTCGTTTTGTAACACTTGCACATGGTCTACGTGAGGGCCCATTCTGCTATGCAAGCCGCAAATGTTGGCCAAACTCTTTGAACTGGCTAATGATCATATTTCAACCGAAGAATACAATTCCTTGCCGAATTCCTTTGGAACTAGAGACGAAAGAAAAGTTCAAGAGGATATTTTCGTGGACTCCAGTGACTTATTAAGTAATTCGTATGAAGGGATCATCAAAATACCTCGAGAGGACTTCCTTAGTAGCAGGAACCAGAGCAGCCAACTCGAAGACTAGTCGTAAGGAGACCAGAGAGGAGGGATGTACCTTAGTCCTCCATGATAGAAGACACTTCGTTGAGAGTGTCGATGGATTAAATCTTAGAGGCTATCCAAAACAAAAAATTCTTAAGTGACCCCCATCGATGAAAGCTTTACGACCCGACCCAAGGCTTAAAATTAATCAAGACATGTACAGACGATCAGACCGTGAGGATTAAATTTCTATGTTCATTTATCATTTAACAAATGAAAGTCATAAATTAAATTAAATTAAAATAATATATTTAAATTTACCTCGTTGTTGGATGCCCATGTCTTCTATAAATATTTTTCTTCTATCTTTCATCTTTTAATTACTTAATTAAACATAAAATGTTAATTTTAATACTGCTAAATTAAACAAAGTTAGTGAATATCCGTACTTTTAAACTATAATAATATAAGGGAAAATAAAAGTAATATGCACTTCAGTTAGCTTTTAATAAATCAATATAAACATTTGATGCTATTCACAAAATCTGACTATATCGATTAGATATCAATATCATTATATATCTGTACAACCATCACAAGAGCACCGTCTGAAAATTTTAACACTTAAGATACTTCGATATCAATATCTTTTTCCAATTTACGTGTACGGGTGTCTTAGTGTTTTCCTGTTAGTACCATAAAGGGGGGCTCCATCATAGTCAGTAGTGCACATTCAAGCAGTCAATATAAATATATCATTCATTCACTCGTCGCATTCAATTCAATATACTATATATAATATACACCAATGCATGATAGTATGTAGTTAAAAACATTCATAACAATGTGAATAATAAAAGAAAGGACATATAAATCAAAATAAAGCTTGTATAAATACCTACTACTGTAAAATAGTAGAGAATAACCAAAATATTACTATAGATTAACAGTAGGTGTACTCACTTTGATGCGATTAATTTGTTATTTTATTTGTCTTGACGTCGACTCTTCTAAAGTTGGAAGCCTAAATATATGTATTGATATTACAAAAAACTTAATTAGTTATCATTATAATTAGCTATTAAATTTACATTATTTAAGTATTAAATTTTCATTTTTTAACATTATGTAATGCTAATTAAATTATAACACACACACTCACAAGTTTTATTAATTAACTTAATTATTAAAACCGTACCTCTCCTTTTGGTCGAATCCTAACCCGCAAACACGCCTTGCTCGCTTCGCCTCCTTCCTCATGATGGTTGCGCGACCCCCTCTCCCTTTCGCATGATGTGTGTCCTTTCCTTCTATCGGTCACACGACATCGACGCCTGCCCCGCCTCTGCCAAGCTCCCTTATCTTTTCCTTAGCCACATTCACTGCAACCACCGAGGCTTGCGCGATCCCGCGATCCCTCCTCTACTTCCTTCCATGTTGCTGTTGGACTCTCAGGTAAGTTAAGTCCCTCTACCGTCCCCCCCTTCACGTGGATTTATACACGAAAGTATCTCTTCAACTTCTCGACCTCTTGCTTCACCTTCCCCTCTTCGGGTTCTCGACTGTTCGATTCCTCTTATTCTCATCATTCAGTTTCCTACTTTCCCTTCCTTCAGTTAAATGAAACTGGACTTAACAGAAAGCGGGGAGCTTCCAATGCAATTCCAATAAGTATTGCACTTATCATCGAAACCACAAACATGATACTGATGAATGTTGCATCTTAGAAATTTAATCGAAGAGTTAATTAGAGTGGAAAAGTTAAAAAAGTTCGTTGCGCTAGAGGCCAACACAAAGAAGCAAGGTAAAGCGCTTGCCAAAGCTGTTTTTGACAAACCAGTCTTTGCTACAATTGTACACATTGTCGGTGTCATACCCGTCATCTTTGGTGGGGAAGGACACCTGAAGTGTCACTACATTTAAGCTTGAAGTGATTGAAAGTAAGAGATGTCCATTCCACCAATTTAGCTAAAGTGATTTCCACAATTCATCCATCAATCACCTTCACCGGGGCCAACCTACCCGACAACAGGAATTCTCTTAAGGACACTATTGTCGTGACTGCGGTAATAGACAAATCACCAAATCAAAAACATTTTGATTAACATAGGGAGTTTAGTCAACATCGTCTTTAGGAAGGTTTTTGAGAAGTTGAATTTGACGAACGCTCAACTAAAGCCTACTTCCGCTTTACTGTATCGATTCTCAGGCAAGGGAAAAGAGACTTGCAGAGTTTTCTCCCTCCTAGTAACTTGGGAAGAATGAGACAAGCAGTATACAACCATGATGAATTTTATAGTTGTCAACACACAACTTCTTACAATGACATCTTTGGTAGAATCGTGCTCTTAACACATTCAAACAGTGACTTTCACCTACCATGTAGGGATAAAATTCACTGGGAGAGTAGAAATCATAATTGTACGAGGAGATCTAGTCCAATGTTGAACATATTATCTGCGAGCTGTGTGAAATGTACAAAAGAATCTCTTCGAACTCGACTCAAACAAAGGCACCAGTCTGGAGACTACTGTGACCACCGAATGAGTACTATCTCCAAGGGGGAGTGCGAAAAAACATTCCAGGTCAGCTCCAACCTGAGCCAAGAGCATAGGGAGCAATTAATCTCAACCTTGAGGGATCACCGTGACATATTCGCCTGGATTGCGTATGAAATGCCGGGAGTTGATATCGACATCACTTGCCATCCGCTCAACGTCAATCTCAACACCATAGTCATCAAACAGAAAATGCAAATTGTATCGACCACCTTGGCTGAAATTATCCGACAAGAAGTTTAAAAACTTTTGGATTCTAAATTCATTCGCTAGGTACGATATCCAGATTGATAAGTGGAGAATGTGCGTAAACTTCACCAACTTGAATGCGATTTGCCTAAAGTGTAGCTACCCTTGCCACAGATCGATGCCATGATATATTTAGTCGCATGACATTCAATTATGAGCTTTTTAAACCCATTTTCCGGGATATCATCAGATCAAGATGCACTCCTCGCGTACGCTGAAAAAATTGTTTTCATTGCTAGAGAGGAGATTTTTTTATTACAATTTAATGTCATTTGGCTTGAAAACACTAGAGCTAATTACCAGTGATTTATGGACATTGTATTTAAAAAATTAAAAAGAAAGAATATTAAGGTATATATTGATGATCTTCTCATTACAAGCAAATCATTTGAAGAATATGTAGAGGACCTAAAAGAAACCTTTAATACTCTGAGACAGTTCAACTTAAAGCTCAACCCCCTCAATTAAACTTTTGGAGTGAGTTCAAAAAATTTCGTTGAGTACTTGCTCACGCCCTAAGAATAAAAGTAAAACTAAAAAAAGTTTAAGCAATCCTGGATGTCTCCACCAAGGAACCTTAAAGAGGTGTAAATTATGACTGGTTGCATTGTAGGATTACCACATTTTTAAATAGTTTATGATTTAACGCAATACTACAAGCAATACACTTATCCCGAAGAATAAATATATTACTTGTAATAGGGATTTAATCATCTAGACTAAACAATTTGTGACATCCGTTTGGTCTGCGAAATATTTTTATAAAAAGGCCAACAAGTTCCCCTATCTAACATAAAAAATTAGATAGGGTTTATTTTATCTGGGTTCCTGGTTCCCTATAGAGGCAAGCCCCTATAGTTAATTACATCTTAAATGATCGAAATCACTTAAGAAGACTCTCGATTAAGATCAGGTGATTTTGTTTTCAGGATTTCAAAGTTTAGGTTTTCACGATTGGACATGGGAAAATCAAATGGGGATAACTCAAAATTATGAACAATTATTTAAGGCATCCAAATGGAAGAAAAGTAGGGGACATCACAGATCCAGGAGAAACCCCGGAGATATCCCAACTATCCTAATGTTCGGCTTTATGTCTTTGAAGTGATGATTATTTAATATTTCAATCCTGCAAATTATTTAAGATTTAGGACTTATATTTGCACGACGTCAGACTGTGCAAATAGCCTAAAGGACGGGAGGATTTACACCGTACCATACGGTAACCTCGGAATCCTAAAACGTTAGGACTTATAATTACACAATAGAGGTGTGCAAAAAGCCTAAAGAAATGGTCCTACGGGTTATTTAAACTAAAGAAAAATGTGTAAGTGATGTGAAAATGTTTTGTTGCTGCAGATTCA
>NW_018164782.1:80039-87592 GCF_001263595.1 Phalaenopsis equestris | reverse complement strand
GGATATGAAATTGTGCATGAATAGATAGAAATAACAGTTCAAAGAGAAAATTAGTCCATTTTCAACTATTATACTCACGCTACTGACCAAGTTCATGTTTATGTAGCCGTCCAAGGAGTTTTTTATTTATTTCTTAAGGAGGTATGAAGGTCTAAAGTTTTTCCTATTTCCTACTAAAATATTTTAAAAGTCACTTCCCTACCATAGGTTTTGTTGATTGTTGCTCTGGCTTTTGTGTAGCTTGGGCTGCCTAGTTATATTCAAACGAATGGAAAAGGGAGTTGCAGTGTGAGCTGTTCTCTTTATTGGTTGCTTTCTGTATTCCAACTATCTTAATTAAACGGAAGTTGTTGGTTGATGACAATGAGAAAGTTGCTTGCTTCGCTTTTGTTTTCTACTTGATTATAAGTTGTTATGTACAACAATAAAGCATTCATGGTTATCATTAAAAACCTAGTTTAGAGCCTGTGAATTTTATTGTCTTTGATTCACGAAATCTTGAATAATAAAAAACCGAGCCAAACCCGAGCAAGCTTGCTCTTTTTTGAGGTTGATTCGAGTTTTAAAAAATCTAGCTGTCTTCTACCTTTTTTTAAAGGGAATTTTATATACATAGCACACAATTCTTATGTATTTACATATTTCACACATAAACTTTCATATTCAGATGCATAACACTTCAGTGCTTTAGGCTAATCCATGAAAATATGTATTTTACATTTAAAAAGCAGTCATAGTGCTATTTTGGATGTAACATTAAAGATTTGTGTGCTATTTGTGTAAATATGAAAGTTTGTGGGTGAGATCTGTACATACATAAGAATTGTGTGCTATGTATGTAAATGCCCCTTGTTTAAAATTGTTCGTGATCATCATTTCAAGTTCAGCTTATTACTGTCCCAAAGCTTGGGTCTGGGTTGTGTGGAGCTTGCTAAGTTTAGTAAGCTGAATTTGAGCTGTGTTCAAGCCTATCCGAACCTTAAAAGTTCAAGATAAATCTGTAATTGAACGAGGCTTCATAAATAAAAGGAAGATTACATACATACCACTCAATCCCTATTTATTTACATATCTAACACCTAAACTTCAAATTTTGCATACCTACCTATGCATGAAATGATGTATTTCACTTTTTAAAAGTTAAAATGCTGGTATTTTTTATGTGAGCTTAATGTAAAAAATAAAGTTTAGGTATTAGATATGTACAAACATAAGAATTGGGTGACATGTATGCAAATGCTCCTAAATAAAATCTTTGTGCAGGCACCCTTGCGAACATTGTCTTTGTTTTCTCATCTTTGTCATCGACTAATAGTTATTATTTCTTTTTTTGCGATCAGTTTCAGGTATTTCTTCTAAATTTTCAGTTGCTAATTGCACTTTGGTATTACACTATAGACCTGCCAATTATGAGCTTTTCTTAACTAGTGTTTGATTTGCTTTTGTTTCTCCCGTTGAATGATAAATTTTGCTTAACCTATGCCATGCTAATTGAAAGGCATACTATCTCTGTTGTCCCTTTTGCTAAGTGTTCTGATATTCTTAACTATTAAGTCATTAATGTTTTCAATTTGTTTCTGAATCTTCAGGCAATTGTCATCACCTTCTTCTTGCTATAATGATATTCTAAGAAGCTTTTTTTCATACTTCAACAGACTTATCTTTTCAAGTTGATGAATAGCAGCGGTATTACGGAGTCTGGGGAGAGTGAGAAGGTTTTGCTACTGATGGAAAGTGGCGTCAGGTTGCACACAACTGAATATGTGAGGTAACTTTGATATACATACATACATATATATACCGTGTACAAATTAACATGAATTTCAAATACAATGGACTTTTTTCTAATCCATGTAATTTCTGATTGATGCAGGGACAAAAATACAACTCCTTCTGGATTTACTCTTAAATTACGTAAGCACATTCGAACAAGAAGGCTTGAAGATGTTCGCCAACTTGGATATGATAGGGTATATGTGAAAGCAGCTACCTTTTCTCAATATTTGCATGGAATCGATACACAATCTTATTTGTTATCTTTGTTATAGTGCTTGTGTTTGAGGTGTCTTGTTATAATTACATTGTTTTCTCTGTTTATTTCTCAACATTGTATTATATGCAACCCAACAACTTCACATGGTTATGAGTTGATACTCTCAACTATATGAGAATATTACAGAAGCCATTTCATCTAGAGGAAATCCAATTTTTTTACTTTATATTTATATGTACATCCAAAAATAGATATTCAAAATAATAGAAAATCCCAAACATTCTATGAGCCCTATGGGCCTAGCGGATCGAGCCCTTTCACCACGCCTTTGGAGCATTGACCTTGACAGAATTGACCATACACGATGGCCACCCTTGGAGGTGACAACTACTAGGCTTGCCTAAAAGAAGGATTTGACCTTCGATTGATCTCCTCTGTCGAACATGTTAGTGTTTACACGAGCTCCTTCGATTGATCTCGCTAATACATGTTATTCATGCGAACTTCGCCGATTAAGTTCACCTGCTCCTTGAGCTCGCCACACCCAACGAGCTCCCAGACCGAGTTTGCCTGCGTTCATCAAGTTACGTCAAGTTTGTTGAAAAATTTCTCATGACAGGAGGAAGGAAAACTCCATTTTATCATCATCCATGTCTATTTATTGGCTGCATGACATTCACCCCTAGGAATTTATCAACGGCTAGTCTTAATAGGGCCAACAAAACACAACCTGCAACATAATAATTGTTTAGTATTTTAGGCTTACAAGAGCAAGTATATTCTAGAAGATATAAATAGGAAGGAAAGAAGGGAATGCCACTTCTTTTCTCTCTTCTTCCTCATCATCTTTAATAACAACACAAACACTCTGAAATCCTCAACTCCTTTCTGCCTTCTTCACAAGATCTCTCTCACATTGTACAAACTCACGAATAATATGAGACTCTATGTCTTAAAAGGATTCAATATCCTTAAAAAGTATGTTAAATGTGTACTTAATACTTATATAACAATGAGATTTTGAGACAAAGGAGAGCGAAGAGATCGTGTTACAACAGATGAATGAGTTAAGAAAACAAAGGCAAAAGATGGTTGAAGAAGTAAGGTAGGAGGTAACAAGAACTCGTTCTAGGGATTGCTCGAGAATTCATACTGGATCGTCATGATTGATAACACAAAGATGAGAACTACAAGGACTCCAATCTCCAAGAGAGGAATTATCGTGAACCAGGGCAAATAGAGCCTTGGCTCAAATGCAAGGAGAGGAAGAAGATGCAAACGTCCAACTATATGTCCCTAGAGAGAATACTTTCGAGTCTTCCGAAGACGAAGAGAGAACGAGAAGAAGAAGAAAGCCATTAAAGAATGCTCTCTCGGGGGAAATTACTGAAGCAGAGCCACATAAGAAGTTCAAGATCCATTTCCTGGACTCCAATAAAGAAAGGACGGATCCTGCCGTTCACGTGGCCTCCTTTGAATCAATATTATGTTTGGCGGATAAATTACACTCTTAAATGTCATTTATTTTTTATGACATTCAAAGAGCCGACACTGCAATGTTTTAATAACTTGCCAATAGAAGTTATTATTTTCTTCGATGAGTTCAAGCGAATGTTTGTGGCTCAATTCACCAAAACTCAAAAATCACACAAAACTCTCAAGCTTTATTTGAGTTTCGACAGGCTCCATCCGAAAGCCCGAGGAGCTTTATCGCTCGATTCCAATTAGATATACTAGATGTTGGAGATGTCGAGCCCGTCATCGTTTTGTAACACTTGCACATGGTCTACGTGAGGGACCATTCTGCTTTGCACTTGGCTTGCAAGAGCCGCAAATGTTGGCCAAACTCTTGGAACTGACTAATGATCATATTTCAACCGAAGAATACAATTCCTTGCTGAATTCCTTTGGAACTAGAGACGAAAGAAAAGTTCAAGAGAGGATCTTTTCGCGGACTCCAGTGACTTATTAAGTGATTCATATGAAGGGATCATCAAAATACCTTGAGAGGACTTCCTCAGTAGCAGGAACCAGAGCAGCCAGATCGAAGACTAGTCGTAAGGAGACCAAAGAGGAGGGATGTACCTTAGTCCTACATGATAAAAGACACTTCGTTGAGAGTGTCGATGGATTAAATCTCAGAGGCTATCCAAAACAAAGAATTCTTAAGTGCTCCCATCGATGAAAGTGTTACGACCCGACTCGGGGCTTAGAATTAATCAAGACATGTATAGACGATCAGACCATGAGAATTAAATTTCTTTGTTCATTTATCAGTTAACAAATGAAAGTCATAAATTAAATTAAATTAAAATAATATATTTAAATTTACCTCGTTGTTGGATGCCCATGTCTTCTATAAATATTTTTCTTCTATCATTCATCTTTTAATTACTTAATTAAACATGAAATGTTAATTTTAATACTGCTAAATTAAACAAAATTAGTGAATATCCGTACTCTTAAACTATAATAATATAAGGAAAAACAAAAGTAATATGCACTTCAGTTAGCTTTTAATAAATCAATATAAACATTTGATGCTATTCACATAATCTGACTATATCGATAGCATATCATTATCATTATATATCTGTACAACCATTACAAGAGCACCGTCTAAAAGTTTTAACACTCAAGATACTTCGATATTAATATCTTTTTCTAAATTTACGTGTACGGGTGTCTTAGTGTTTTCCTGTTAGTACCATAAAAGGGGGCTCCATCATAGTCAGTAGCGCACATACAAACAGTCAATATAAATATATCATTCATTTACTCGTCGCATTCAATTCAATATAATATATATAATATACACCAATACATGATAGTATGTAGTTAAAAACATTCATAACAATGTGAATAATAAAAGGAAGAACATATAAATCAAAATAAAGCTTGTATAAATATCTACTACTGTAAAATAGTAGAGAAGAACCAAAATATTATTATAGATTAACAGTAGGTGTACTCACTTTGATGCGATTAATTTGTTATTTGATTTGTCTTGACGTCGACTCTTCTAAAATTGGAAGCTTAAATATGTGTATTGATATTACAAAAAACTTAATTAGTTATCATTATAATTAGCTATTAAATTTACATTGTTTAAATATTAAATTTTCATTTTTTTAACATTATGTAATGCTAATTAAATTATAATACACACACACACAAAAGTTTTATTAATTAACTTAACTTAATTATTAAAACCGTACCTCTCCTTTTGGTCGAATCCTAACCTGCAAACACGCCTTGCTTGCTTCGCCTCCTTCCTCGTGATGGTTGCGCGACCCCCTCTCCTCTTTCGCATGATGTGTGTCCTTTGCTTCTATCGGTCACACGACACCGACGCCTGCCCCGCCTCTGCCACGCTCCCTTACCTTTTCCTTAGCCGCATTCACTGCAGCCACCGAGGCTTGCACGATCCCGCGATCCATCCTCTACTTCCTTCGATGTTGCTGTTTGACTCTCAGGTAAGTTAAGTCCCTCTACCGTCCCCCCCTTCACGTGGATTTATACACGAAAGTATCTCTTCAACTTCTCGACCTCTTGCTTCACCTTCCCCTCTTCGGGTTCTCGACTGTTCGATTCCTCTTATTCTCATCATTCAGTTTCCTACTTTCCCTTCCTTCAGTTAAATGAAACTGGACTTAACAGAAAGCGGGGAGCTTCCAATGCAATTCCAATAAGTATTGCACTTATCATCGAAACCACAAACATGATACTGATGAATGTTGCATCTTAGAAATTTAATCGAAGAGTTAATTAGAGTGGAAAAGTTAAAAAAGTTCGTTGCGCTAGAGGCCAACACAAAGAAGCAAGGTAAAGCGCTTGCCAAAGCTGTTTTTGACAAACCAGTCTTTGCTACAATTGTACACATTGTCGGTGTCATACCCGTCATCTTTGGTGGGGAAGGACACCTGAAGTGTCACTACATTTAAGCTTGAAGTGATTGAAAGTAAGAGATGTCCATTCCACCAATTTAGCTAAATGATTGCCACAATTCATCCAATCACCTTCACCGGGGCCAATCTACCCGACAACAGGAATTCTTTTAAGGATACTATTGTCGTGACTGTGGTAATAGACAAATCACCAAATCAAAAACATCTCGATTAACATAGAGAGTTTAGTCAACATCGTCTTAGGAAGGTTTTTGAGAAGTTGAATTTGATGAACGCTCAACTAAAGCCTACTTCCGCTTTACTGTATCGATTCTCAGGCAAGAGAAAAGAGACTTGCAGAGTTTTCTCCCTTCTAGTAACTTGGGAAGAATGAGACAAGCAATATACAACCATGATGAATTTTATAGTTGTCAACACACAACTTCTTACAATGACATCTTTGGTAGAATCGTGCTCTTAACACATTCAAACAGTGACTTTCACCTACCATGTAGGGATAAAATTCACTGGGAGAGTAGAAATCATAATTGTACGAGGAGATCTAGTCCAATGTTGAACATATTATCTGCGAGCTGTGTGAAATGTACAAAAGAATCTCTTCGAACTCGACTCAAACAAAGGCACCAGTCTGGAGACTACTGTGACCACCGAATGAGTACTATCTCCAAGGGGGAGTGCGAAAAAACATTCCAGGTCAGCTCCAACCTGAGCCAAGAGCATAGGGAGCAATTAATCTCAACCTTGAGGGATCACTGTGACATATTCGCCTGGATTGCGTATGAAATGTCGGGAGTTGATATCGACATCACTTGCCATCCGCTCAACGTCAATCTCAACACCATACTCATCAAACGGAAAATGCAAATTGTATCGACCACCTTGGCTGAAATTATCCGACAAGAAGTTTAAAAACTTTTGGATTCTAAATTCATTCGCTAGGTACGATATCCAGATTGATAAGTGGAGAATGTGCGTAAACTTCACCAACTTGAATGCGATTTGCCTAAAGTGTAGCCACCCCTGCCACAGATCGATGCCATGATAGATTTAGTCACATGACATTCAATTATGAGCTTTTTAAACCCATTTTCCGGGATATCATCAGATCAAGATGCACTCCTCGCGTACGCTGAAAAAATTGTTTTCATTGCTAGAGAGGAGATTTTTTTATTACAATTTAATGTCATTTGGCTTGAAAACACTAGAGCTAATTACCAGTGATTTATGGACATTGTATTTAAAAAATTAAAAAGAAAGAATATTAAGGTATATATTGATGATTTTCTCATTACAAGCAAATCATTTGAAGAATATGTAGAGGACCTAAAAGAAACCTTTAATACTCTGAGACAGTTCAACTTAAAGCTCAACCCCCTCAATTAAACTTTTGGAGTGAGTTCAAAAAATTTCGTTGAGTACTTGCTCACGCCCTAAGAATAAAAGTAAAACTAAAAAAAGTTTAAGCAATCCTGGATGTCTCCACCAAGGAACCTTAAAGAGGTGTAAATTATGACTGGTTGCATTGTAGGCCTGAATAAGTTTCTTCCAAAATTCGGTAAACGATGTTCATCTTTTTTTCAAGATTATGAAGAATTCCACTCATTTCGTTTGGACGGAAGATTGCGACCTAACATTCAAGCAATAAAAGGCAT
>NW_018164782.1:59137-80029 GCF_001263595.1 Phalaenopsis equestris | reverse complement strand
ATTCCTGTCCTCAATTGCTTTATCATAAAGTCCCAAATCAGGGGAATAACTATTCATTTACTTATGCGTGGTGAAAGAAGCAGTCAGCTCTGTCTTAGTTTGTGAAGAAATTAATAAATAATTTATCATCTATTACGTAAGTTCTGCATGGAGCCAAGCTGAGATACACAATCATGGATAACTTGTGTTGATGCTCTTTGTTTCAGTAAGGAAACTGCGTCTTTGCTTTCAAGCTCACACCATAAACGTAATTACCGACAATTCACCCAAATCGGTGTTATCATAACCCGACCACTTGTGAAGTTTGTTGAAGTGGTCAATTGAATTGAGTGAATTCAACATTTCATATGACACATGATAGCGATCAAAGCCCGAGTAATCGCCGACTTCTTAGCTGATTTCACACAAGACTTGAATCGTGATGACACCAGTATCATGGATGAACTCTGGGTATTTTGCTTTGATGAAGTATCAAGAAATCAAAGGAAACGAGTAGGTATGGTCTTACCTCAAAGACTCATATTCTATCATTCTATTTAGCTCAACTTCAACACCACTAACAATCAAGTTGAATACAAGGTATTGATTGTTGGGTTGAGATTTTCATGAGCAATCGATGTGAGACATCTCATTGTCAAGTCAGACTCTCAGCTGGCGGTTAATCAAGTACATGAAATACTTGAAGTACGGGATGATACCTTACACAAATATCTAGCGAAGGCCAAATCTTAGATTGGAAAGTTTGAATAATTTCGGATCGAGAACATTTTAAGAAAAGAGAACCAATTTGCCGACCTCCTCTCTAAAGGCGAACATTTAGAACACAAATGGGACATGATGCTGGAACAACCTACCATCGAAAAACCTGAAGTTTCAAACATAGAGCCAAGGTGTGGTGCAAGTTGGTCAACCCCATAAAGGAATACTTGACTACATGTGTAATCCCAACGGGAGTTACAAATCCTTGAAATTTCAAACATAAAGTTGCGCATTACCTAATTATTGATGACTTTTATTTTATAACACCTTCATGGAGGAGTTTACCGATGGTTGATATGGGTGTAACCACCGAGCCTGCTTTATTTCCCATGCTTCCTCGATGATGGGGATACTTGGGGGGAACTATGGGATCGGGTCGTTGATCAACATTTATCTTTGCAACAAAATATTGAAAGATAACATTAGATTAGACAAAGTAAAAGTGCTCTAGAAAGCGTAAGAAACAAATATCTACTTACTAGAACTAAGGTTTGGGAGCGTCACTATGTTGGAGCCTCTCCAATCGTTCGAAAGGTCAGAAACCTATCCCTTGGGGGTAGCCTTCAAATCAGCCATTATTACCTCACTAGGAGTAGGATCCTATGCAGGCAGTGCAGACATTTCTTCTAGGGCCGCTTCGTTCAGATTGGTGCGAGAACTAGAGTTGAAGCACTTCTTGCTGGGCGTTTGTACAATTTTCTCGCCTCAACGGGCTTTGTCCTCTCAGCCTCTTTGCCTTCCCCCTTGAGTTTTGGACATTTTTAGAACATCGTTCCCTCTTTTGCTTTTGCTCAATGATCACCCTCTACCGATCCTCCAAAATGTCCATTTCTTCCTTGGAGATCTTCCCCATCAGAGCAAATATTGGAGAAACAATTAATTCCTTATGAAAACTAATGAATGCAGAGTGTGAGCTCTAACTTATGACCCCAACAAAGACTTATATATATCACAAAGGGAGTTAACTCAAAAAATCAATTTTTTATATATAATCACTAAAATTAATTTTATTGTTAGCAACAATCTAATTTTATTTTTTTAATAGAGTAATGACTTATTAACAAGTGATAAAAGTATCCACGTGGCTCTCATCTCTTATGGTATGACAATTATTCTTTGACAAAGGGAACATATCTAAATCATCCCATTTTTTATGACAGGAAAGTTTCGAATTCTTTCATAATACGTCCCATCATCTTCTTGGAGCATAGTTTTCCCGACAACTGTAATAACTCATATTCTTCATTCCTCATTTAGTAGTGTATGTCCTTGCGCAGGACAACTCGACAAGAAAAAGCTATTTTACATCCCATGCCGGTTATCACATCAGACTTGATCACTTCCGCCACCTAAGAAGCTGTTGCCACCAAACTAGAGACAATTCACATCTGCTCAGAAGCGCTTGTGACCACTCCCTGTAGGTGTAGCAATATGGTCCCCAGAGGAAGGAAAGTCTGTGCCTAGCAACAAGTACTTGCAACTGTTCTCCAAGATTGAGCTAGCGAAGCTTGATAGTGGTGGAAAATCATTGTCTGGTTGAATATGATTTAACTTCTTGTTGAGCCCTGAACGGGCAAGGTTCTTGCTTTAACTCTTTCACTCTAGCAACTCATAGTGGCGATCAATTTTCTTTTGATTCTCTCATTCTTCTCGCAGTTTCCCGTCAAAGAGCTAGGAGAACCAGAGAACTAAATGTACATCAAACAATAGATTTTCAAAACAACAGGACAACCCACGCTTTATGTGGGCCTTCTGGGCTTAGGGGATCGAGCTCATACACCATGCATTTGGAGCACTGACATTGAACGGACCGGTCGTACATGTTGGTCATACTCTTGGAGGTGACAATACCAAGCTTGCCTCTCAGAATGACTTGGTGGTCTCCCCTGCCAAGCATGTTACTGTTTATATGAGTTTCTTCGACTGAAATTATCGATACTTTTTATTCATGCAAGCTTCTCCAATCAAGTTCACCCATGCTTCTTGAGCTTTTGTATCGAGCTTGCCCACGCCCAACGAGCTCCTCGACTGAGCTCGCCTGCATCCATCAAGTTACGTCAACAAGTTTGTTGAACAGTTCTTCATGATAGAAGGAAGTAAAACTTCATCCCATCATCTTCCATGTCTATTTATTGACCGCTTGATGTCCATGCCTGGGAACTTATCAATGGCGAGTCTTAACAGGCTTCATACAACACATCCTACAACATAACATTTGTTTATTATTTATAGTATTATGAGGGAATGTAAATTTAAGGAGATATATAGGAAGAAAAGAATGGAAGGTCTTCTCTCTCCTCTCTTCTTTCTCACCATGATCAATAACAATGCACACACTCTAAAATCTTTGATTCCCTTCTACCTCTTTAATAAGGTCTCTCCAAGATTGTATGAGTCCACAGACAATTCGACACCCTACGTCCTAAAAGGATTCAATGTTATAAAAGAACTGATATAATTTATTTTCTATCTATAAACCTATTTTTCTTTTTTACTTTCATTGCTATTACTGCCTTCTACCATAGGAAAATAATTTTTACGCATGAGGTGACGTGAGCATGAGATTTAGCATCTTTAGGTTGGTCTAACTGGAAATTATGTGTGTTTATTTATTTTTTATTTCTTGGGTTTTGTTAGTAGGTGGGGGGAGTAATGAGGGGGTAGGGGAAGAGTTTGCATGTCTTTTCCAATTTGGATTGGGTGCTAATGCTCACTACATTATTTTGGAGCTATATGCTCAAGGAAATATCATTTTAACAGACTCCGAGTTTACAGTCATGACACTTCTACGATCACATAGGTTTGTTGCTATAGTCGCTGTTTAACTGCCATCTAAATTGATTTTTATTTTTTATTTTGCTACAAGATTTTCTTATATGTCTATGCTTATGCTATGAACTTAGAAGATATCGAATTATAGGATTTCTTTCCTGTTGATTTATAGTGGGCACTGGATTTTGCTGATTTATGATGGGAACTGGATTTTGATTTTTATCTTAGATTTATCAAGATGAATGTGTTTTAATTTGTCAGTTGAAAGCTTACTGGTAACGTCTTTTTTAACATCTTCCTTAAAATCATGATTCATATTAGTTAGTTATTTGTTGAATCTTATTATAACTTATATGGTTGTATATTTGAATAACTTATCAGCTTATGGTGGACTCTAGTGCATTAAAAGTATTTTGCTTATTTAGTATGTAGATAATTGAGTAGGAGAATTATGTTCTTTCTCATGCTCTTTCGAGCACCCTAAATTAAATGGTGGATAGGAAGTTTGTAATTTCATATTTATCTCCTAGTTTACATTCTTTATGCCTTTCAAATTACATCATATTAACTTACAATTTCATTCCAAATTAGGAAGTAACATAAGAGAAATAAATGAAGCAAATAATCATGCAAATTAATCAACGTTTTGGTAAATGCTTGATTTTCTAATTTTATATTTTTTATAGTGGTGTAATATTTCTTATGATGATTTCTTAGAAAACATGTTCTCTAATGTTCAAACACTTGTTCCGTCAGGCATGCTTCAGCTTTTGGTTGCCTAATTAAGCGCCTAACATTCATCTTAAAGCAATGAATTGAAGTCCTATAACAAAATACAATTAAACGCCGTATAATTATTTTGGCCGCTACTTGTTGTAGTTTGCTTGCTTGGCATTCTAATAATGGGTTCAATTGGTTGCGGTTGACAACGTCTGTGTAGTGTGCTATATCCAAAAATATCACCATTGTTCCCGAGGGCCTAGGCGATTCATGTGTGTCTTATTTAGGATTTGATAATAATTATTTTTTTTTGGCCTCCTTTTAATAGTTTCTAGAGGCAATTCAATTTGTAGTGACTATGATGATACTAATGTTGAGCACTAGATTAGCTTGTTAGTTTGAGCTTTGTTTATTTTAAAATGGGCTCAAGTGAAGAATTCATAAAGACTAGAATGCAAAGAAAGAGCACCTAGCCTAGTATTTAAGTGTAGTTGTAGATAAATGCAAATTGATCGAGTTAGATTCTACTGATGTTATAAGGATGATGAACTAATTGAAGTCAATATAATTTTTGGCAAAATTTACTTTAAAATACATTCACAAGTTTTAAAACTATTTGAGAATTTTCTATGTTTTTTAGGAAATTATTTAAATTGATTTTTTTTTACTTTTATCATTTAATAAGAGAAATTTGAATTTTATCTCGCTTCGTGCCCACTTTCGCATGATTTCCCTCTTATTTAAAGAAAATATTGGGAATGTATCACTCAAATTCTTCTTTGAACAGAAATCTCCCAATTGACGGATAACTATATTTCCCAAATTGATACATAAAGAAATCTATTTGAACTAATTTGAATTGGAACAATTTCAAAATTGATTTGAACAAATTCAAACCTAGTTCAGGCCTAAGGTGTGAACTCTTGATCTTGAGGTCAAGCCAATCCATCGACGTGAACACAATCTTGGAGAAAGAGCATCATGACATATTTACGTGTGGACATAAAGAGAATGACGTAGTCCTCAACATTGAGGTTGTAGCATTATTGCAAAAGATCATGTCTAAATTTCAAGAATGTAGAAGAAGCTTCTCAAAAATGAGGATTTATACGTCAAAATTTTGAGAAGTTTCAAGCCAAGTGTACTCGAGGTCAAGATATTTGTTGCCAAGCGAGGGGTTAAGCTATAGTGGCATTCGAGCATGGAATATTGAGGATCTCACTTGGTAACGATGCATAAAGTTCGAGCAAGACTTAAAGTTCAAACAAAATTTAGGCAAGGCAAGAAACCACTTGTGATTGTGCTCAATTTGGTGAAGGGAAGACAAATGATTCCAAAAACAAGAGCTGTAATAGTTTTGCCCGAAAATGCTTGATTGAGTTCTAAAACATCCTCACACAAATTGTTATGGATCAAAATATGTAGGATATGATTAGCCATCTCAATAGGCATCATAGTTAGTATGTTGATTGCGACATGTGAAGAAGCATAATCTTGAGAGGGCGATGTAGGAGTGTCTCCCGCTTCTTGATGAAGCGGAACGTGAGATTTCCCACAACTATATGCGGCACCCGGGTTTGCACGTGCAGGGCAGAGCCCAACCTAGCGGCCTCTCTTCTAATTTCTTTCCAATTTTAAGCACATTTACTTTTATTTATCTTATTTTTTCTAGTCCTTTCCTATATATATGTGTATTAGGATTTGAATTTTAAATTTTTGTGTGTTTACCCGAATAACTGTACACTTCTCCGTTTTTTCCTTCAATTGTTGTATCTGAGAGTTTTGAGTCATTTTTCGGCTATATCTCGCTTTTGAGTGGTGATTTTTTTCCCTGTCCCCTACCGCATCCTCTCACGTCGCTCCCGATCGTTTGCCATTGCTGCAATCACTCTGAACATCAACCCACTGCTGTTTTCATTTCAGTTTTTCAATTCCAGTCGTCTGTCCTTGTTGCTGCTGCTGCGTCGGACAGCTGCCCTCTTGCTGTTCTGCAGTACCTCATATCCTCTGTTGCTGCTGCCATCATTCTCTCTTGTTGCCGCCACCCGGAACAACGCCTATTTGCTGTTCACCTGTAGTTCCAAGGGTCCAACCACCTGTTTCACTCATTCCAACTTGCTGCCATTGCCACAACTTCTCTTTGTAGCCACCGTCCTTCTCCCTTGCCACCGCAGCTAATAACAACCCCCAACAACTTCCCCGTTGTCCAACCCCCTCTTTCTTGCTGCCCTTGCCTAGACAACAACTGCGCTTGTCGTTCCTGCAGCTTCACACCTCCCCCTCACAGTTGCCCCCACACCTTTGCTGTCCGCACGGGTTTTGGCCCTCCCCTCCTTTTCCACCTCTCTGGAGGACCAAACCCTCGCCGATCACCTCCACTATCCCGAGATTCACCGTTGTTTGAGCGTTCGTGTTGTGTTTGTTGCTATTTCTGTTTCCGTTTGTGAGATTGTATTTCCCTATTTTGGATTCCCCAATAATATTTAATTTTCTTATTATTATACGGGTGAACTCCGATATCATTTAGTATCCGAGCTAGCATAATTACGGTCCTATCCTATGATTTTTACCATCCATAAATACCCAACCCTATATTCACACAAAAAAAAAACATTTTCTTTGTTGATTTTTCATACCGGTCACTTAAAAATTTTATTTTCCACCATATGTTATCCTTATACACCCTCTTCTACCTACCCAACACAAACCCCAATCACGTCATCGAAGAGATAATTGCCTCTTCAGGAGGAAATGCTACAATGTCGTTTATAAGAAATTTATAAAGAGATGTCTGAGAATTTTCTATAGAGGATGTACGGCGGGAAATCCTCCAACTACAATGGAGGTTTATTGCATTTAAGAGGAGTCAATATGGAAGGGTCACTCGTAGTCACAACAATGACTTGTCAGATCGAAAGAACATAGTGAATCACTTCCACCATACATATTTCAGAGATGAAGAGCCACTACCCGGATGACTTGACATGAAATATTAGAGAACCTTGGATTTTGAAGTAAAAGTGAATTTGCCTTATTTTTTATGGCCACACGATCCAAAGTAGTTCCTCGAGTGACGGGACAGTGGAACATGTCTTTGAGTACCAAGGCGTCCTACCAGAGAGAATGGTGAAACTAGCTGCCATTAAGTTATGGAAGAGTGCATCTCGGTGGTGACAGGACTTGAAGATTCTTCTACAGCGAGAAGAGAAAAGTAAAATTGCATCCTAGCCTAAGATGAAACAAGAGATACGTGCCAATACCTACCAGTTCATTACACACATGACATGTTCTCAGGGCAACATCACCGGGTGATTGCCACTTCTTTTAGGAAAAGTTTAATCCCAGGATGAAGCAACAAAAGTACACTCAGCGAAATATCCAAGCCGACTATGCTTGAGGAGACATTAGTTTAGAGTGGAGAATAGTTGGAAGCAATTCACAGTCCTAAATTCGTCCCAGTTAGGAAGTGTTTGAAATATCATGGGTTTGGGCAGATTGAATCAGATTGCCCAATTCAGAGAATAATCTTTTTCACTGATCAAGGAGCAGTTGAATGTGCAATGACAACATAGACAATGAAGAATACGAGGATACAACTGAGAAATGCCACCTTTCAACTAATGAGGGAGAAAAACACATTGTTCAAGTTGAACCCATAAGAGTGACTCCTACAAAATAAAATTAGTAGTCCAAGACGGTCTTAAGTTCAAAGGGCCGACATCAGACATGTCAAAACCAAATAAGAGAATTTTATACTTTTCATATATATGAACTACTTTTTTAGTTGCCTTTACTGAGAGATGTACAACATGTTAGAGATGAGATTTTTTTGCGTCACTTTTGGAAGATTATATGGAGTCATTTGAGTATTCAAATCAATTCAATTGTGTACCCACTAACAGATGATCAGACACGTTAGATGAACCAAAATGTTGGAAACTATCGTAAGATCTTTTTGGGAAAGAAAATTCTACAACGGGATCAATGTTCAACCAGAGAAAAATAAGTAGCCTCTCTGGTTAGCGAGAATTGCCTAGCTTGCCATAAATTTCATAACAGAGTTGATTCCTTTTTACATACTTTATCTGATACATTCAAGCGAGTACGAGTGGAAGAAGCCAATTATATATTTAATGGCTCAAGGCTTGATCCGTGAGGATACCTATCCACTTAAAGTTCCAATTTTGGTTGTGCCAAAAGATAATTAGCACTTGTTCTATCAGGATGTGCTTTGGAATTTAACAACAACATGAATTATCTGGAGATTAAAACATCTCTGCCAACTTCAACGTGGTCGACCGGACGCCATATTATGAGGAGACAACGAAGCTTCGATGGCTGAGGTTGAAGCTCCCCCATCCCCGGGAGACTAACTCGGGAGCATCTCCCTCTTTTTGACAAAGCGGGACTCGGGAACTCCCACAACTATATGCGGCAAACATCTCTGCCAACTTCAACGTGGTCAACCGGACGCCATATTATGAGGAGACAACGAAGCTTCGATGGTTGAGGTTGAAGCTCCCCCATTCCCAGGAGACTAACTCGGGAGCATCTCCCTCTTTTTGACAAAGCGGGACTCGGGAACTCCCACAACTATATGCGGCAAACATCTCTGCCAACTTCAACGTGGTCAACCGGACGCCATATTATGAGGAGACAACGAAGCTTCGATGGTTGAGGTTGAAGCTCCCCCATTCCCAGGAGACTAACTCGGGAGCATCTCCCTCTTTTTGACAAAGCGGGACTCGGGAACTCCCACAACTATATGCGGCACCCGGGTTGCTCTTGCAGGGCAGAGCTGGACCGAGCGACTCCTCTTCCAATTTCTTTCCAATTTTTAGCATGTTTCCATTTATCCTTCATTTCTAGTCCTTTACAATGTATGGGTGTATTAGGGTTTGAAGTCTGAGTTCTAGTGTGTTTTCTATTGGGATGATAGCCAGCCTCTTCTTTTTTCTTCAAGGGCTGTATCCGAGGGTTTGAGTGGTGCTCCGGATATATCTCGCTTCCGATGTGATGATTATCTTCCATATCCCTTTCCGTATCCTTCCTACGTCTTTCCCGACCACAGTCCATTACTGCAGTCGCCCCCAAACATCGGTCCGTAGTTGTTTTCACAGCAGTTTTCCATTTCTAGCCGTTTGCCCTCGCTGCTGCAGCCCCGGACAGCCATCCTCTTATTGTCCTGCAGTCCCCCTCATCTCTTATCGCTGCTGCCATCATTTTCCCTTAGTGCCGCCACCCGGAACAACAACTATTTGTTGTTTATCTACAGTTCCAACCATCCAACCACCCTTTTCTCTCATTCGAGCTTGCTTTCATTGCCTGAAATCCTCCCCTTCGCTGCCGCCGCCCTCCTCCCTTGCTATCCTAGCTTATATCAACTCCCTCCCAGCCTTCGCACCTCCCCCTCGCAGTTAACCACACCTTCCAGCCCTTCTCCTACCCTTTGCTACCTCTCTAGAGGATCATCAAACCCTTGCCGATCACTTCCACACCCTGGAGATCCATCATAATTTAAGTGTTTGTGTCGTGTATGTTACTATTTTATATTTTTGTTTGTGAGATTGTGTTTCCCAATTTTGAATTCAGCAATAATATTCAGTTTTTTTTTATGATTTGAGTCAACTCCGTTATTAGAGGGCTTACGCAGAGAGAAGCTATGTTGCTATTAGCCCATCACATAAGTGAAGTGGGCTCGATCCAGAGAATGGAGATTGTTGTTAGGTGAATATAATCTAGAGGTCGAACACTGAGGAGAAGCAGGCTTATGTTGTCGAGTGTCATAGACAATATAGGAGGTGGATGAGGTGATAAATCCTTCAAATTTGAGTGCAGAGGGATGTGAGGATCATAATCCACACTTAGATGCCATGAAGAAAATTTGGTATGGAAATTGTATTATACTTTTGCTCTTCCTTTCCCCTTCCGACCAGCCATATGAAAAATATTAGAGGTTATTCCTCATCTCTTAATCACTTTTTCTTGTTTCTTTTATCCTAGTGTTACAAATCAACTTTCAATTATATTCTCTAATATAAGAAATAATATAAAGCAAATAAATATTATGTTTATTAATCTGTGTGCCTCATATGGTCCTTATTCAAACTTCATTGAATAAATGTCAATATGTTTTTTTAGAATATAGTTTCTTGAAAAGACTACACTGTAGCCTTCTAGAGATAATTCTTGCTGGAAATATGTTAGGAAACTTGAAAAGATCGTGCATCTTTTAGATAGAATTGTGGTTGGAAGTGCATAATAAAAGTTGAAAAATTACGTAATAATCATATAATGGATAAAGTTGAAATATATTATTTCTCTAACCATATCGTTGAATTTTTACTTGGAATTATTTTAGATAACTTGAAGGGTCATCTGATGACTACATAAAACTAAAATGCATCTCTTGTTTTTTTTTTTTTTTGTATTTTTAACCACTTTTGTTTTTTTATAAGGATTCCTGTTTCTGTGGTGCATGCGTGCTGTCTGTCTTTCCTCAAGTCCTGAAGAGGAAAAGTATAATTAAATAAATGGTCTGGGAGGAGGTTTACTCCTACAATATAGGGCATGTAAACTGCCTGAGCCTAAACTTTAAGATATACCGCTTGATGAGGAAGCAGAGGTCTACAATTTGAAGGTTTTTATTTGATAAGTAGTTACGTTACATTAAATGAAAATATTTCTTCTAGAAATGTCTGTTCTCTACATTTTAGAAGTTCAACCATAAAGTTTCTCTAGATAAAATTAGCTTGAATGTGGGACCTCAGAGAACTCTCGTGTTTATGATAAATCTATTGTTTTGGACTTTGGCCCTAATAAAGATGGGTGGGATTTGTAAATCACATGGATCAACAGTTAAATTTTCCAAGTACACTTAGGGGGTGTTTGATTGAGCATTAGTAGGATTTAGTAAATATGTAAATCGTAAATTCGTAAATCGTTAATTCTTTAAATCCACCGTACCTTTGGATTTAGTAAATCCGGATTTAAGCCCGATCAAAGGCAAAATTTGGGACTCTAAATCCGAAATTTCATAAATCCACCAAAACTCTTACATTTTAGAGTGTGGCTGGATTTATTAAATTCGCTGATAAAGCCTATTAAAAGACACTATCAAGTACCTATGTTAAAAGTGGCAAATAATTTAACTGAGTCATGCTAAATGCATTTGCATAGAATAATAGGCAATGAAACTTAGGATACAGAAAATAATGAAACTCGGGATACACCAAAAAAAGTCATCTTATGATACTGCAATGTAATTGGGAGAAGAAAACTTATATTTTGATTACTTTAACTAGAGTATATATCAAATTTTCATGCTGATATATCTTGTGCTCATCCTAGGAATCAATGGAAAATTGCATGCTTCCCAGTCAATTGGTGTTGTCACTTAGGATCAGGACTCATAAACTCATCTGACCAAATTCTTTTCATATGGGTACTGCTGCAATATTATATAATGAGTGGTATGTATGTGTGTAAATGCCCCATATATAATGAGTGGTATGTATGTAAATACCTAGGAATTGAGTGGTATGTATGTAAATGCCCCAAATATATACCACTCAATTCCCAAGCATTTACATATCTAGCACCTAAACTTTACGTTTTAAATTTAAACCGCCTAAAATTTTATATCACATAAAACTACCACCATTTTTAACTTTTATAATGTAAAATATACCTTTTTAAGCATAAGTAAGCTGTCATGTTTGTAAAAATTGATGTTTAGGTGCTGCACATGTAAATAAATAAGAATTAAGTGGCATGAATGTAAATCATACATATATATCTTTGCTCCCTGTTCTGGATTCAGATTTGCTCTCTGCTTTCTTCACTGCTCTTAACGCCGCACCTCCATCTATTGGGAATGACTTCAGACACATCGTATGCTGCTGCCCTTGCAGGTGTCCACGCCTCAGGTACACCTAAATCGTGCTCTTTTCCTCCTTCGTTTGAGTTGGCGGAGGACATCAAGAAACCTGACCTTGTCATTTTTTTTACAGAAGCTGAAGATATTCAAATTGCTTCATCCCGTCATCTGAATTTGGTTGGGAAATTTCTGTACGACCATCTTAAAATGGAGTTGATTCGTAAGGAATTTGAGCTTATGCACCTTGTTAGAGAGTGAAAAATTAGAGTTTTAGATGGAAGACACATTATTATTCAACTTAATAATGAAGAAGATTACATACGCTTATTTGCTAGAAGGATAATCTGGATTGATAACAAAACAACGATGATTCTGAAATGGTCTTTGGATTTTGACCCACAGACGGAACCACCAATCATTTCGGTTTGGATTCGCCTCCCTGATCTAAAATTTCATTATTTTATTCAAAAAGTGTTGTACTCTATTGTCTCAGCTTATGATAAGCCACTCAAAACGAACATTCTTACTTTTAATCTTTCCTATCCATCTGAAGTTAGAGTATTTGTTGAAAAAGACATCATTTCATCCGCTTCTGATGAAATTTAGTTGGGCACAAAACCATGGATATTGACAAAAAGTATTGATTGAGCCTTTTCCTTCATATTGTTCGAACTGTTGTATGTTCGATCACTTCAGTTCTCAATGCCACCATCTACACCCTCACCTCAGACCAAAAAACAAAGTGCTCCGCCAGAGGCAGTAAATTCATCTCCTCCTGATCAGCTCCAAGTTATCGACACTATTGATCATTAAAAGGATACCGCTGAAGACGTCACTATCCTCGCAGACGATATGTCAACCATTCAGTCTCCACACAATGTTGTAGCTCCCCCGTCTTTGGAACCTCCTATCGTGGGGGAGAGGGAGATTTTTCAGACCCCACATGTCCTAAAACCTATCACTGATATTATAGGTGACAATACTTCTACTGCTTCACCACTGCCTCATCAGGTCGAGCAAACTGTTAATATTACTCAAGCTCGTGGGGATCATGATGTGCAACAACCTACACCTGTCCGACCACCTTTGGAACAATCCATTGATCAGATGAGTCAATCATCGGATGAGGAATGACATATCTACACATCCAGGAGGAAGAAGAAGAATGGAGACCTACTTGAGATGATGATATTCACCTTACTAATTTGTTAGCCGACTCCCTTCCGAGAACTAGAGGGAGAGGGAGGCTAAAGTGGGACGTCCCTAACACTTTTGCGCCCGTTGGTGGCTTTTTGGTTTTTTATCCTTATATATCTTTGCTTTATTTGGGATTGTGTGTGTTGTATTGCGTGAGTTGGGTCTTCTTTTAGGCCCTCTCATATAATTTTTCTGTATCTTTTCCTCTTTAATATATTAGCTCTTGGGCATATATATATATATATGGTGATTTACGTTGTCTGCTCTGCTAGGGTTTTGCCCGATGACGATTTTTGTCGTCTGCTTCTTTGATTCAGTCGCGCTCGAAGGAACAGGCTCACACCTCATCGCCTCTGTTTCGATCTTCGCCTACTGCGTTCGTCGTCTCTCAGCTTCCGTCGATTCACGTCTTCAGCTTCGTCTGCTTTGACGCTGAGCTTCCGTTGTCTCGAGTCTTTGTGTCTTCTGCTTCTTCTGTTGCGACCTTCGCCTACTGCGTTCGCGTCTCTCAGCTTCCATCTTCACGTCTTCTACTTCGTCTGCTTTCGCTTACTGCGTTCGCGTCGTAGCAGGTTCTGGTTTCGACCTTCCTCTTGGGTGTGCTTCCTCCTTTTTCGACTGAACTCGACAAAGCCTCCTTCGTCCACGTGATGAGTAACCATTTGGTGGAGTTGGTTGTTGTCTTCTCGTCGAGTTATAAGGAATGTCGTGATGGTGCATAAGGCGAGTAGGAAGGGTGGGAAAACAACTTTCTTTTTCTCTGATTTAGAAATTTCAACTTTGGCTGAGAAATGCAAGTTCGCTCTTATCGAAAAATTTAAATTGGGGCACCCCTCAATGGAAGTTATCAGAAAGAGTTTTGAAGATTTCAAACTAGTAGGAAAGTGAGACTTCTTGATGGGAGACATGTGTTGATTCAGTTAACCATGACTGAAGATTACGCTCAGATTTTCTCTAGGAAATATTTTAACATTGCAGGAAAGTTAATGTAGTTTCTCAAGTGGTCTCCTGATTTTGACCCAAACCATGAACCTTCTACTGTACCGGTATGGCTTAGTTTACCTGGTCTCAAGTTGCATTTATTTAATCATCAGATTCTCTACTCTATTGAGGCCATACCTGAGAATCATATGAAGCTAGATTTACCCACCTTCAATCTAATTAGACATTCTGTTGCCAAAATACTTGTGGAAAGAGATATCACTTTTCCTGATATTACAGAAGTTTGACTGGGCACAACACATAATGGATATTGACAACAAATTGTTATGAAAGATAGACCCTTTTATTGTACCTATTGTAAGATGTTTGGGCATACTCTTGACAAATGTCACAGACTCCACCCTAACTTGAAACCTTAAGCTCAACTGCATAAGGATGTGCTCTGGACACATCTACTCCACTTGTGGAGGAAATTACCACAAGACAGGAGTTGGTGTCTGATTTAATTGCCCCTAGGGGGGCTATTTCTTCATCTGTGAAGGAGTCTTTGAGGCCTGCTCCTTTTGTCCTCGAGGGGGATTGCTCACTTATTATACCTCCTGTGGAACCTCAGTTGGTAGTGGATGAGGAAACATTGCCCCAGGGTGAGCTCTCCATCGAAGATTCACAAATAGATAAGATGAGACAAACACTGACAAATGAATGACAAGTTTACAAATCTAGGAAGAAGAAAAAATGGATGCTAGAACTCAGGAATTTTCAGGATGACCGTTTGATAGTTTCGGGCGGAAGCCTACATCTCAGTTTGGTGTTGGACTCTCTCCCTAGAACCAGGGGAAGGAGAAGTGGTAAATCCACCCATCATGAAGAGGAGTATTTTGATTTTTTTTTTGGGTATACGAGTATTTTAAAGTCTCTTTTTCAGTGAGTTGTATTCCCTGTAAGTGGGCTCTTTATACCGACTCACTAAATCCTTTGTATATTTCCGTTTACATCAATGAATTTGCCTTTTAAAATATATGCACACACACACACACACAAGACAACAATAACAAACCTTTATTCTACTAAGTGGGTCGGCTGCATGAATCTTTTTCTCCATTGCGTCCTATTCAGTGTCATATTTTCTTTTAATTCTGATAAATTAAGATCATTTTTTATTCAATATGCCCAAGTCTATCTAGGTTTACCTCTGCCTTTCTTAACATAAGTCGAATTTAAAATATCTACTCTCCTAATTGGATCATCAGATGTTCAATGTCTAATGTGACCAAACCATCTAAGACGATTCTCTAATTTTGTCCGACACTGGAGCTACACCAACTCTATCATGGATATATTCATTTCACATTTTATCTCTAAGTGTATAGCTACTCATTAACATTCTCATCTCAACAACACTTAACTTAGTTTTATTATTCTCTTTTAAAGGCCAATATTCTGTGCCATAGAGCAATGCAAGTCTCACCACCATCTTATAAAATTTCCCTTTCAGTCTTAGCAGTACTATTCTATCACACAATAGGCCTGAAACATTCCTTCACTTCAATCAACCGACTTGAATTCTACTAATAACATCCTTATTTTTATCACCATCACTTTGAACAATAAACTCAAGGTATTTAAAGCGTTCACACCTTTTAATGATATGATCACCCATAGTTATAACTCTGTCACTAGAGCTACTGTTACTAAAATTACATTGCATGTATTCAGTTTTAGTTCTACTCAAATAAAGGCCTTTAGTCTCCACGAAGGCCTTTAGACTCCCATGTAGACCTCTATAATTCAAGATTTTCTTAATTTTTTTCTCTAATCTTATCCACGAAAAGGATATGATCAGCGAAAAACATACAACAGGGTACATCCTCCTGTATATGTTCAGTAAGAGCATCCATAACTAAAGCAAAAATATATGAGCTTAAACCCGATTCCTGACGTAATCCAACTGAAGTAGGAAAATATTTGGTCAATTCTCCTTCTGTTCGAACACAAATAATAGTTCTAATATAATATTAAATGACTTAAATATAAGTCAGGAATATAAGTCATATCAACACCTTTTTAACTCTTTAAAGGACTTCTAGAACTCTACATCAAACCTCTCAATAAATGTGCAGCTTCCATAGTAGACATGCCCAACATAAATCCGAATTGATTATAAGAAATATTTGTAATACGTCTTAACCTATGTTCAATTACCCTCTCCCATAATTTTAAAGCATGACACATCAACTTAAGTCCTCTATGCACATGCATCTCCTTTATTTTTAAAAATCGTATTACAGAAGTAAACCAAGAAACTCTCAAATCTCGTATGTATTTCCACAATTGAATGGAGATATCATTAAGTCTTACAGGCGTTTCACTCTTGGTTTTCTTTAAGGCATGCTCAACTTTTTTTTTATTAATGTGACGGTAAAAATGAAACATTTATGAAAATAACTCACCCACTTATGTTGAATATTTTTTTTAAGAAAAATATTTTTTAATTTTCATCCTTAATATACTTTACTTGAGTTAAATCCTTACTTTTTTTTTCTCTTTATTTGACTAGTTTATACATATATTTTTCACACATTTTAGTATCTAATGTATTATAAAGATGAGTAAAAACATAATTTTTAGTGTCACATATTGTCTTAAACTCTCTACGGGCCATTCTATATTTTTTTTTCAATTCTTTAAACTTTTATATTTAAACAATTTTTATAACATAATTTCTTATATTTTATCTTTTCTTTAACATTATTATTCCACCAACATTTTCTTTTGATTTTTCAGGTACATCTTTTGCTACTTGTTTAATAGTGTTTGTTAATTTATCCGACATAGCATTTCCATCATCACGAGCATCCCAAAAATTGAAATCTTGAATTTTACTCATAAAAATACTTTTATTTGTGCCTTTTAATTTCTCCAATCTAATTCTACGATCATGAACCCTAATATCTTTTATTTCACAACATTTTATCCTAAAATCTTGAACTAATAATCGATGTTGAGTACTTAACTGCCTACTTGGAATGGCCTTACAATATTTACATTTTCGATGATCTATTATTTTTATAAGAAAATAATCAATTTGTGTTTTATTAGATCCATTTTTATAAGTAATAATATACTCATCTCTTTTCTTGAATAAAGTATTATCAATAACAAAATCATACGCTAAAGAAAAACCTAATATGACTCTATCTTCTTCATTAATCACTCCAAAACTTCAGCCACCATGAATATTTTTAAAATGTTCTACTCCTCTACCGAATTGTCCATTTTAATCTCCTCCAATAAAAATTCTTTTTTTAAGAGGTATCATTTGTATTAAGTCTTTTAGGTCTTTCCAGAAATTTTCTTTAAAGCCTATATCTAAACCTCTTAAGTAGTTAAAAATTTTAGAACCAACAATAATCTTAAGGGCTATAATTCTTTCTCTAATTCAATTAATTTTTTATCTTTATCACATCTACACCATTTCTAGTGCGACTCTTACTTGAATACCACAGTTTAAAATCTAAGTTATCAATCTTCTTAGCCTTTTCTCCAACCCATTTAGTTTCTCTAATACATAAGATATCTATCTTTCTATGAATCATAATATCAACTAATTTCATTAATTTACTTGTGAGAGTACTTATATTTCAAGATTCTATCCTAATATTAGTTTCATGGACAAACTTTTTTATCCACATCTATCTGTAATGTGGGAACCCTTTTATTGGACACTACACCCGTGGGTCGGTGTATTGACCCTTGCACACTTTTCATTGTATTCAGACCATACAATGCGTTACTTCCAGGGGGACGTCTTAGCATTTACACAATGATCAAAATGATTCTTGCATGATTTTTTGACATGTTTTATGTTGGTTGTTGAATACCTAATGCAACCCTCTACTTTTTACATCCGGGCCTTGGGACCCGGCAATATATATATCATCATCATCATCTTGTGCATGTCAGAATGGCATGACCCTACGCCAAAACTCAAGGTTCATGGAAATTGGAGAACGAAGAATGTAATTGAAAAACTATTGCAGAAATTGAAATTGTACTTAAGTTTCAAGGGAGAATGACGTAACTATGAAAAGGTTTACTGATGCCTCAACTGTGGATGCAAAAGTGAAATACACTTTTTAATGCATAGGCTTATGACACCAAGATGTTAAAACTGTATATATCAAACTTTTGGTGTTAGATATGTAAACACATAAAAATTTTGTGGTTTATATCTAAATTTCTTTTTAATTATTATCAATTCCCTAAGCTGAACATAGCTTGTTAGCAGCACAACCATTTATTTGTCGAAAATGGCATCATTGTCCTCCTGTGTATGAATTCATGTTAGTACTGTTATTTTGTTGCAATATACTGAGTTTAAAGCATATCGTAAGGCTTATTTTCTCTCAATGGAAGAAATAACATCTTTTAATTGTTTCATGTATTTTTTTCCTCAGAGATGATGATAAGGGATTGGCAATCATGTCGCGCCACCGCTATCCGGTCGAAGCTTGCCGTGTTTTCAAAAGGACCGACTTTTCTAAGTTAAAAATGTCTCTCACGCTATGCAAAACATCAGATTTTACGGAAGAATCTGTCTTTACCGAAGGTGGCACCAACTCGTCTAATTTATTCGAGCAGACTAAGAACGTGTTGGGGAAGAATGGGAAAGCTAACGATGGTGCTCGATCTAACAAAACTTCTTTGAAAGCAATTCTCGGTGAAGCATTAAGCTATGGTCCTGCACTGGCTGAACATATCGTACTTGATGCTGGTCTTTCACCAACTATGAAAGTTGGCAATGACAATAAAATTGATGAGGGGATAGTTGATATTTTGGAGAAAGCTGTAACAAGGTTTGAAGACTGGCTATTGGAAGTTATATCTGGCGCAAAAGTGCCTGAGGGTTATATTTTAATGCAGAATAAAGTCTCTGATAAGAAGGGATCTATTAATCTGGAGTCTGCTGTGAACAAGGTAATTCGAAAAAAGTTTTGGGGCATTTACATACACACTGCCCAATTCCTATGTATTTAACTCCCAAACTCTACTTTCTACAATTATACCACCCAAAATTTTCATATCACATAAAATATACGACTTCTTTAACTTTTAAAAAATGAAATATACCTTTTCATGTGTAGGCAAGGTGGCTTGTATGTAAAAAGTGAAGTTTAAGTTTAGATATGCAAATACATAAGAAATAAGTGGTATGTATGTAAATCTTTCTAATTTTTCTAGCTTCCCATTCGAACTCCTTTCTTTTTCTTTATATCAGTCAATATTGATCTTTATTAAATGACAGGCAGATGCTTTTTTTTTATTTTTTTTAAAGTTATGATGTTCATATTACATGAAGTAATTTTTTGTAAAATTGTCTTTGCATATTAAAACTTTCCAACTATTCTTTTTCTTCTTTGAGAAATATGTAGGCCCTCCTCCTCCTCACGAATTGTACATTGGCTCAACCCTTTTGTCATTTTTTGATCAAATGTTTTCTTTCAATGTGCGCATGAGATGTAGCACATGGACTCAAAGTCAGACTCGTGAATAAACAAAGCCTAAACTAAATCTAGATAAGACTAATTCATAAATTTGAATTTGTATTTATTTCACTAGGCTTATTTTTATTTAAATTAGATATGGATTATTTTGTTCTTAATTTTGAATCAGATGATAGGATGTATTTAAAATTTGAATTATATTATAAACTTATTTTTTAATTTAAATTGTAAATCTAATTTCTATAAATAGGGTTACAAGTTTTTTTTTTATTATGGTGAATTGATGTCATTGGGAGTGGGGTCCACTTCTAGTTATTCTAGAGTTATATATTTGTATTCCTGATGTTTTAGGTTCAGTTTTTTGTAAGTTTTGTTCGGGACAGCAGTTGTCATCTCCGTTTCTCCCTTCTAAGGTTGAACCCTAGGGTCGAGTGGTGCTCCGATTGTATCTTGCTTCTGAGGTGGTGATTATTCTTCCCCAAAACCTTTTGCATCTTTCCCCTATTGCTCCACATCGTTCTCCGCCACCTTTCCTTGCTGCAGCTGCCCAGAACAACTGTTTTGCTGCCTTTTCCTGCAGTTTCCTGCTTTTCCGACCTTCCCTGCTGCCCTTCTCACGCCCTTCCCTGCCGCCCTTCTCACTAGTTTCTTGCTGTCCCTACTTTTTCCAGCCTTCTCAGGCACCACTCCACCCCTTCCAACTTGTTGCCGCCTTCCAGGCAACCCCACTACCCCCTTTTCCTTGTTGCCAGCAACCCTAAACAGCCCTCCATCCTCGCTGCTATCACCGTTACAGCCTTCAATCTTTGCTTCAGCTGCTTTCCAGCCTTCCTCTTCTGCCGCCATCATCCCGAACAGCCGTTACACATCGATATGACAATATCTGTTGTGTGCTTGTTGTCCAAAACTCTGGAAACCGTTGCTTTCCTGCTTTTTGTTTGCCAACTACCTCGTCCACCATCTCGCCACCTTCCAAACCTTCACCGATCACCACTGCCACCTTGAGATCCACCATAATTTGTATGTGTTGACCTCATTTTCGGATGAGGTCTTCACTTCTCTCCTTAGAGCCTAGGGTCTAGCTTTAGGCTTCTCTTGTTTGACCCTTCTAGTGGACTA
>NW_018164782.1:58701-58954 GCF_001263595.1 Phalaenopsis equestris | reverse complement strand
AACACTCGATAACGCCGCATTTTGCGCACGCATCGCACCTCGCACGATTTTGGCTTAAATTGACTCGCCCGTCGACAAACTCGTCCGGAGGACCCTGGATGACTAAACGGACCACACGGATGCGTCCGAGACGTCGACTTTAGCTAGGAAGGACACCCATATCCTCATGGTTTCGCGTGCGAGCAACTAACAGGGATATCGATGCACATTTTTTTTAGCGGTGCGCGGGCCCAGGTTCAACTCAGGCTCGACT
>NW_018164782.1:54998-58456 GCF_001263595.1 Phalaenopsis equestris | reverse complement strand
TACGTGTAACGCCTCCTCTCCCGCTGGCCTATTTCTTTCTCTCGCACGAGAGCCTCGACTCCCTGCTCTCATTCGACTGAAGACCCTCTGTTCCGCTCGTCTTCCTCCTCTCCCATTCACTTCCGCTCAACTCTCCCACTCACTTCCGCTCAGCTCTCCCACTCCTGTCGCGCCTCACCCGTGCCTTTTCTATGAACAGAAAGCTCGCCTGCGTCTCTCAATCCCGTGCCCCCGGCTCCTCTTTTGCAAACAAAAACGTTCGTGCGACTCGTCTCTGTGAACCGAAGCCGCCACTCCTCCCTGAACCAAAGGCCGCGCTCCCTCCTTCCCATTCGACCTCGCCTCACCCGCTCGCCTCACCTGCGCCTCCTCTGCGAACAGAAAGCTCGTCTGCACCTCCCTCTCCCATCCCTGTTCTCCGATTACTCCAAGTGTAAGAAGTACCCCAACCTTTGTCTTCTTTTATTCACATATTTGCCACTGGTTTTCTCTGATTTATTTCTGGAATAACGTGGTTGAGATATGTTCTTCCTCTCTGGTTTCAAGACTCATATGTGTTTAATTGCAAGTATTGTGTAAACGGTTCGAAAAGAAATTCCAGCGCCCCTCGTGTGATTTATTTCACTGAAGCTTCAAGTCTATGTCTTATGGCAAAGCTTGCATACCTGCATGACTTAATCATGTAAAACAAAGCTTATGAGTAGTTTTAGCCATGCGACAGTTACAATTTTGACTATCTTACTGTGAAAAATCTAATATTGACAAAGCTTGAAGCTTCAATATGATCCTATGCGAGGAACACCTGCATTTACTTGTTTAGCACCTAAGCTTTATTTTATCTTTTACATCGGCACCACTTTTTTTTTTATCTAACACTATGAGCCGCATCTCTTTGCAAATGTATATTTTTTTACTTACCCTTGAAAGGCTTTATCGATTTTTTTTTGGCATGTCATAAAGGATCTGAATTCTATAAGCGTGGGGTTTGGGTGTTAGACGAGCAAATACATAAGAGTGGGTGGTATGCATGCAAGTACCCCATTAGTAACTTTTCTGAGAAACTCTAGACCATTCACGCATGATGTTATTTATGTTAGTAGAAATATTATTTTGATTTATTCATAAGGTCGTGGTAGCTGATTTTGTGAGCATGCTTAATGAATCTTAACTTTCTTCTGTTGCGTCTATTCACTATTGTGGAGCCGTTAAATGTAGATTTTTGGGCCCTTTTGTTCACGATTTTTAGAAGGCTTTGTGCACCACTTAAGTGATGATTTGCCTACTGTTTTGGAGCCCTTAAATGCAGATTTTTGGGCCCATTCGTTCACTGTTTTTGGAAGGCTTTGTACCCCATTTAAGTGCTAATTTGCTAAATGTTTTGGAGCCTTTAAATGCAAGTTTTTTTTTGTGCCAGTCCGTTCACTATTTTTGAGGAGCTCTGTGAACCATTTAAGGATCCTTTCGTTCACTGTTTTTGGAGAGCTTTGTGCACCATTTAAGTGTTGATTTTGCTAGAGTCTTGGAGTCTTTAAAAGCACATTGTTTGGAGATGTTTTGGGATTGGTTTCGCTGTAGTTTTTACATCTAGTTGGAGAGGTTTTGCCACTATTTTGAAAAGCTTAAGGATATCTTTTAAAGAGTTACATAATTGCGGTTTGTGGATTTTAAATTGCCGTTTCGGGACTGTTTTGAGAAAGTTTTCTTTGTTGTTTGGTGGTTTTAAGAGGGCTGGAAAGTGCTGAAAAATACTTGGAAAGCTGTTGCGAGAGCTGTGGGAGGGCTGTAGAGTGCTGTTTGGAACTTCAAAATTGCTTTTTGGAGTCATTGGAGACCGTAGGGTACTGTTTGGAACTTCGAAATTGCTGTTTGGAATCATTGAAAACTGTAGAAGTGCTGATTGGAAGCTGATTTTTGCTGTAATTGTATGTTTGGAAGCTGCTAATCACTGCAGAGTGCTGTGAGAAGCTTAAAAGCCGCTGGATATGTGCTGTTTTAGGTTGTAGATCGCTGGAGGAAGCGTAGGATCACCATCCGAAGCTCCTAGCCGCTGCTCGGTGGTATAGGCCCGGAGTTATAAGAAACTTAGAAGGGCTGTAGGCTGCTGTCCAAAGCTCCAAAGTCACTGTTTGGAGTATAGGGGCGCTATAGGGTGCTGTCCAAAGCTCCAAAACCACTGTTTGGAGTATAGGGGCGCTATAGGGTGCTGTCCAAAGCTCCAAAATCACTGTTTGGAGTGTAGGGGCGCTGTAGGGTGTTGTCTAAAGCTCCAAAGCCGTTGCCCGGTGTTGTAGAAGCGCTGTAGGCTGCTGTCCAAAGCTCCAAAGCCATTGTTTGGAGTATAGCGGCGCTGCAGGCTGCTGTCCAAGGCTCCAAAGCCACTGCCCGGTGTTGTAGAAGCGCTGCAGGCTGCTGTCCAAAGCTCCAAAGCCACTGTTTGGAGTATAGGGGCACTGTAGGTTGCTGTCCAAAGCTGCTGCCCGGTGTTGTAGAAGCCATCTAGGTGCTGTCCACCGCTATTTGGGTTCGTAGGAAGCTGCCTAGGAGCTGCCCACCGCTGTTTAGATTCGTAGAAGCCGCCTAGGAGCTGCCCACCGCTGTTTGGATTCGTAGGAAGCCAACTAGGTACTACCCACCGCTGTTTGGGTTCGTAGGAAGCCACCTAAGAGCTGTCCACCGTTGTTTGGGTTCGTAGGAGGCCACCTAGGAGCTGCTCACCGCTGTTTGGGTTCGTAGGAGGCCACCTAGGAGCTGTCTACCGCTGTTTGGGTTCGTAGGAAGCCATCTAGGTGCTGTCCATTAACGTTTGGGTTCGTAGGAAGCCACCTAGGAGCTTTCCACCACTATTTGGGTTCATAGAAAAACACATAGGCGTTGTCCACCACTGTTTGGGTTCGTAGGAAGCCGCATAGGTGCTGCCCATTGATGTTTGGGTTCATAGGAACCCATACAACTGCTATTCGAAATTCCTAGCTGTTGTCCGGAGTCATAGGATCACCGTACACACTTGCTAGTTGCTTCTCGGAGCCGTAGGAGGTCGTAAGATCATCTTACCGTATTAGCTCGCTAGTTGTAGTCAGGAGTTGTAGGAAATCTTAGGATCACCTGTTTGGAGTTTCTAGCTGTTGCTACAACTTATTCTACTGTTTACTGTTTCCTTCTTTTCTTTGCAATTTATTTAAATTTCTTGCAAATTATATTGTGCTTTGTGAGTTAAACATGCAACAAGGATATCAGCAACAGATATGCCACGTACGCAGGTATATTTTATTTGTTGTTATTTTTTCATTGCAATTACTTTTGTTGTAACACATTATGCAGATACTGAATGCAATTCCACTTTCAAAACAAAACGATTTTTCAAAATTAAACAATATTTTCATAAAAAAAACAAAACACAACACGTTCTTTCGAATTTACGGGAGTCCCTCGGAGGAGAAAACCCTCGGGTGCTTACGACA